>NC_030417.2:13379121-13554661 GCF_001660625.3 Ictalurus punctatus | reverse complement strand
CTCACAAAATCAGGTGATAATGTTCGCCCAGCAATGCAACTATCTCTTTATCTATAGAGATAAAAGAAAGATATTACAGAATGATCACTCTGAATGGCCGCCCATCCATGTAAATATCTCTATTTGTAAAGACAAAAGAATGAGGTTTAATCACCGTCTTAATGTGTAGTGACTGGGCTTATTTGTGAAGATACTGATGAATGAAAACATGGTGCAACCCAAAAGAAAACCTGTCAGCTTGAGCTTTATTTTATATAGCTTTGTTCTTTCAACTTTATGTACAAAAGCAAATAGAAATAACTATATATTTTTAAAAAAATTCCTGAATTTTGCGCCATCTGGCTTTCTCTATGGTTCCCTACTGCCGTCTAACTCCACCTGCCACCTGAAAGAAAAAAATAATAAATTTAAAGGAAGCAAGGAGCCACAAACCGTAGAGGCTTAAAAAGGCGTGGCCTCGCACAAATCAGTGTTTTCTTGGCTATTGCTGGAGGTGGTCCAGCATGGTGTTGGCTTGTCAGTGAATCAGTCTTGAGAATTTGTCCGAAGATCAAAGCATCTCATGGCCCGTACGGGGATCAAACCCGTGACCTTGGCGTTATTAGCACCACGCTCTAACCATCGGAGCTAACCGGCCTAAGGGTCACCTTAAGACTTTTGCCTGGCTCCGTACCGCGAGCTAGGACGGGGCTAAGCGAAGAAGACCTTCATGACGTCGAACTCCACCTCCCGCCATATACCGCCAACCTACCGCCATATAGCTCAAACCTACCGCCAGCTAACTCCACCTGCCACCTGAAAGAAAAAATAAATGTAACAGTAACAATGAGCCACGAGCTCGTCCTCGTAAAATCCTTGGAAACCAACCAAGCCTGTAAAATCAAAGCGCTATTCATTGTATGGGGGCGAGGGAATCTCCTCAACCACCACCATCTGGATGATGGACTAAAACCCACAGTAGGAAAAAAAAGAGCAAGTAATCATATAAGAATGATCAGAAATCCAGAAAACTTTGAGATTATCACTTGTCACCTTACAGGAAAATAAAGCCATGAATATGAGAACCTGTATTAAACTAAATCGATCAACCAATTTTTAAAAATTATTATTTCATTCATTTCTTTAACTTTTTTGATTAAACACTGACCTTTACTTTCATTGAATAGACTTATTATTTATTGTAGGCTGAATGCTTAAATGTTAGCAATTACCGCAGACGTTAGCAAAAAGTGGGCGTTTCCTGCAAAGTCATTTCTCACAAAATCAGGTGATAATGTTCGCCCAGCAATGCAACTATCTCTTTATCTATAGAGACAAAAGAAAGATATTACAGAATGATCACTCTGAATGGCCGCCCATCCATGTAAATATCTCTATTTGTAAAGACAAAAGAATGAGGTTTAATCACCGTCTTAATGTGTAGTGACTGGGTTTATTTGTGAAGATACTGATGAATGAAAACATGGTTCAACCCAAAAGAAAACCTGTCAGCTTGAGCTTTATTTTATATAGCTTTGTTCTTTCAACTTTATGTACAAGAGCAAATAGAAATAACTATATTTTGTAAAAAAAAAATTCCTGAATTTTGCGCCATCTGGCTTTCTCTATGGTTCCCTACTGCCGTCTAACTCCACCTGCCACCTGAAAGAAAAAAATAATAAATTTAAAGGAAGCAAGGAGCCACAAACCGTAGAGGCTAAGAGAAGAAGACCTTCATCGACGTCGAACTCTACCTGCCGCCATATACCGCCAACCTACCGCCATATAGCTCAAACCTACCGCCGGCTAACTCCACCTGCCACCTGAAAGAAAAAATAAATGTAACAGTAACAATGAGCCACGAGCTCGTCCTCGTGAAATCCTTTGAAACCAACCAAGCCTGTAAAATCAAAGCGCTATTCATTGTATGGGGGCGAGGGAATCTCCTCAACCACCACCATCTGGATGATGGACTAAAACCCACAGTAGGAACAAAAGAGCAAGTAATCATATAAGAATGATAAGAAATCCAGAAAACTTTGAGATTATCACTTGTCACCTTACAGGAAAATAAAGCCATGAATATGAGAACCTGTATTAAACTAAATTGATCAACCAATTTTTAAAAATTATTATTTCATTCATTTCTTTAACATTTTTGATTAAACACTGACCTTTCCTTTCATTGAATAGACTTATTATTTATTGTAGGCTGAATGTTTAAATGTTAGAAATTACAGCAGACGTTTGCAAAAAGTGGGCGTTTCCTGCAAATGTCATTTCTCACAAAATCAGGTGATAATGTTCGCCCAGCAATGCAACTATCTCTTTATCTATAGAGATAAAAGAAAGATATTACAGAATGATCACTCTGAATGGCCGCCCATCCATGTAAATATCTCTATTTGTAAAGACAAAAGAATGAGGTTTAATCACCGTCTTAATGTGTAGTGACTGGGTTTATTTGTGAAGATACTGATGAATGAAAACATGGTGCAACCCAAAAGAAAACCTGTCAGCTTGAGCTTTATTTTATATAGCTTTGTACTTTCAACTTTATGTACAAAAGCAAATAGAAATAACTATATTTTTTAAAAAAAAATTCCTGAATTTTGCGCCATCTGGCTTTCTCTATGGTTCCCTACTGCCGTCTAACTCCACCTGCCACCTGAAAGAAAAAAATAATAAATTTAAAGGAAGCAAGGAGCCACAAACCGTAGAGGCTAAGTGAAGAAGACCTTCATCGACGTCGAACTCTACCTGCCGCCATATACCGCCATATACCGCCAACCTACCGCCATATAGCTCAAACCTACCACCTGAAAGAAAAAATAAATGTAACAGTAACAATGAGCCACGAGCTCGTCCTCGTAAAATCCTTGGAAACCAACCAAGCCTGTAAAATGAAAGCGCTATTCATTGTATGGGGGCGAGGGAATCTCCTCAACCACCACCATCTGGATGATGGACTAAAACCCACAGTAGGAACAAAACAGCAAGTAATCATATAAGAATGATAAGAAATCCAGAAAACTTTGAGATTATCACTTGTCACCTTACAGGAAAATAAAGCCATGAATATGAGAACCTGTATTAAACTAAATCGATCAACAAATTTTTAAAAATTATTATTTCATTCATTTCTTTAACTTTTTTGATTAAACACTGACCTTTACTTTCATTGAATAGACTTATTATTTATTGTAGGCTGAATGTTTAAATGTTAGCAATTACCGCAGACGTTAGCAAAAAGTGGGTGTTTCCTGCAAAGTCATTTCTCACAAAATCAGGTGATAATGTTCGCCCAGCAATGCAACTATCTCTTTATCTATAGAGACAAAAGAAAGATATTACAGAATGATCACTCTGAATGGCCGCCCATCCATGTAAATATCTCTATTTGTAAAGACAAAAGAATGAGGTTTAATCACCGTCTTAATGTGTAGTGACTGGGTTTATTTGTGAAGATACTGATGAATGAAAACATGGTGCAGCCCAAAAGAAAACCTGTCAGCTTGAGCTTTATTTTATATAGCTTTGTTCTTTCAACTTTATGTACAAGAGCAAATAGAAATAACTATATTTTGTAAAAAAAATTTCCTGAATTTTGCGCCATCTGGCTTTGTCCATGGTTCCCTACTGCCGTCTAACTCCACCTGCCACCTGAAAGAAAAAAATAATAAATTTAAAGGAAGCAAGGAGCCACAAACCGTAGAGGCTAAGCGAAGAAGACCTTAATCGACGTCGAACTCTACCTGCCGCCATATACCGCCATATACCGCCAACCCACCGCCATATAGCTCAAACCTACCACCTGAAAGAAAAAATAAATGTAACAGTAACAATGAGCCACGAGCTCGTCCTCGTGAAATCCTTTGAAACCAACCAAGCCTGTAAAATCAAAGCGCTATTCATTGTATGGGGGCGAGGGAATCTCCTCAACCACCACCATCTGGATGATGGACTAAAACCCACAGTAGGAAAAAAAGAGCAAGTAATCATATAAGAATGATAAGAAATCCAGAAAACTTTGAGATTATCACTTGTCACCTTACAGGAAAATAAAGCCATGAATATGAGAACCTGTATTAAACTAAATTGATCAACCAATTTTTAAAATGATTAATTCATTCATTTCTTTAACATTTTTGATTAAACACTGACCTTTACTTTCATTGAATAGACTTATTATTTATTGTAGACTGGATGTTTAAATGTTAGCAATTACAGCAGACGTTTGCAAAAAAGTGGGCGTTTCCTGCAAATGTCATTTCTCACAAAATCAGGTGATAATGTTCGCCCAGCAATGCAACTATCTCTTTATCTATAGAGACAAAAGAAAGATATTACAGAATGATCACTCTGAATGGCCGCCCATCCATGTAAATATCTCTATTTGTAAAGACAAAAGAATGAGGTTTAATCACCGTCTTAATGTGTAGTGACTGGGTTTATTTGTGAAGATACTGATGAATTAAAACATGGTTCAACCCAAAAGAAAACCTGTCAGCTTGAGCTTTATTTTATATAGCTTTGTTCTTTCAACTTTATGTACAAGAGCAAATAGAAATAACTATATCTATTTTTTTAAAATTCCTGAATTTTGCGCCATCTGGCTTTCTCTATGGTTCCCTACGGCCGTCTAACTCCACCTGCCACCTGAAAGAAAAAAATAATAAATTTAAAGGAAGCAAGGAGCCACAAACCGTAGAGGCTTAAAAAGCTGTGGCCTCGCACAAATCAGTGTTTTCTTGGCTATTGCTGGAGGTAGTCGAGCACCGTGTTGGCTTGTCAGTGAATCAGTCCTGAGAATTTGTCTGAAGATCGAAGCATCTCATGGCCCGTACGGGGATCGAACCCCTGACCTTGGCGTTATTAGCACCACGCTCTAACCATCTGAGCTAACCGGCCTAAGGGGCCCCTTAAGACTGGCTCCGTACCGTGAGCTAGGACGGGGCTAAGCGAAGAAGACCTTCATCGACGTCGAACTCCACCTCCCGCCATATACCGCCATATACCGCCAACCTACCGCCATATAGCTCAAACCTACCGCCGGCTAACTCCACCTGCCACCTGAAAGAAAAAATAAATGTAACAGTAACAATGAGCCACGCGCTCGTCCTCGTGAAATCCTTTGAAACAAACCAAGCCTGTAAAATCAAAGCGCTATTCATTGTATGGGGGCGAGGGAATCTCCTCAACCACCACCATCTGGATGATGGACTAAAACCCACAGTAGGAAAAAAAGAGCAAGTAATCATATAAGAATGATAAGAAATCCAGAAAACTTTGAGATTATCACTTGTCACCTTACAGGAAAATAAAGCCATGAATATGAGAACCTGTATTAAACTAAATTGATCAACCAATTTTTTAAAATTATTATTTCATTCATTTCTTTAACATTTTTGATTAAACACTGACCTTTACTTTCATTGAATAGACTTATTATTTATTGTAGACTGGATGTTTAAATGTTAGCAATTACAGCAGACGTTTGCAAAAAGTGGGCGTTTCCTGCAAATGTCATTTCTCACAAAATCAGGTGATAATGTTCGCCCAGCAATGCAACTATCTCTTTATCTATAGAGATAAAAGAAAGATATTACAGAATGATCACTCTGAATGGCCGCCCATCCATGTAAATATCTCTATTTGTAAAGACAAAAGAATGAGGTTTAATCACCGTCTTAATGTGTAGTGACTGGGCTTATTTGTGAAGATACTGATGAATGAAAACATGGTGCAACCCAAAAGAAAACCTGTCAGCTTGAGCTTTATTTTATATAGCTTTGTTCTTTCAACTTTATGTACAAAAGCAAATAGAAATAACTATATATTTTTAAAAAAATTCCTGAATTTTGCGCCATCTGGCTTTCTCTATGGTTCCCTACTGCCGTCTAACTCCACCTGCCACCTGAAAGAAAAAAATAATAAATTTAAAGGAAGCAAGGAGCCACAAACCGTAGAGGCTTAAAAAGGCGTGGCCTCGCACAAATCAGTGTTTTCTTGGCTATTGCTGGAGGTGGTCCAGCATGGTGTTGGCTTGTCAGTGAATCAGTCTTGAGAATTTGTCCGAAGATCAAAGCATCTCATGGCCCGTACGGGGATCAAACCCGTGACCTTGGCGTTATTAGCACCACGCTCTAACCATCGGAGCTAACCGGCCTAAGGGTCACCTTAAGACTTTTGCCTGGCTCCGTACCGCGAGCTAGGACGGGGCTAAGCGAAGAAGACCTTCATGACGTCGAACTCCACCTCCCGCCATATACCGCCAACCTACCGCCATATAGCTCAAACCTACCGCCAGCTAACTCCACCTGCCACCTGAAAGAAAAAATAAATGTAACAGTAACAATGAGCCACGAGCTCGTCCTCGTAAAATCCTTGGAAACCAACCAAGCCTGTAAAATCAAAGCGCTATTCATTGTATGGGGGCGAGGGAATCTCCTCAACCACCACCATCTGGATGATGGACTAAAACCCACAGTAGGAAAAAAAAGAGCAAGTAATCATATAAGAATGATCAGAAATCCAGAAAACTTTGAGATTATCACTTGTCACCTTACAGGAAAATAAAGCCATGAATATGAGAACCTGTATTAAACTAAATCGATCAACCAATTTTTAAAAATTATTATTTCATTCATTTCTTTAACTTTTTTGATTAAACACTGACCTTTACTTTCATTGAATAGACTTATTATTTATTGTAGGCTGAATGCTTAAATGTTAGCAATTACCGCAGACGTTAGCAAAAAGTGGGCGTTTCCTGCAAAGTCATTTCTCACAAAATCAGGTGATAATGTTCGCCCAGCAATGCAACTATCTCTTTATCTATAGAGACAAAAGAAAGATATTACAGAATGATCACTCTGAATGGCCGCCCATCCATGTAAATATCTCTATTTGTAAAGACAAAAGAATGAGGTTTAATCACCGTCTTAATGTGTAGTGACTGGGTTTATTTGTGAAGATACTGATGAATGAAAACATGGTTCAACCCAAAAGAAAACCTGTCAGCTTGAGCTTTATTTTATATAGCTTTGTTCTTTCAACTTTATGTACAAGAGCAAATAGAAATAACTATATTTTGTAAAAAAAAAATTCCTGAATTTTGCGCCATCTGGCTTTCTCTATGGTTCCCTACTGCCGTCTAACTCCACCTGCCACCTGAAAGAAAAAAATAATAAATTTAAAGGAAGCAAGGAGCCACAAACCGTAGAGGCTAAGAGAAGAAGACCTTCATCGACGTCGAACTCTACCTGCCGCCATATACCGCCAACCTACCGCCATATAGCTCAAACCTACCGCCGGCTAACTCCACCTGCCACCTGAAAGAAAAAATAAATGTAACAGTAACAATGAGCCACGAGCTCGTCCTCGTGAAATCCTTTGAAACCAACCAAGCCTGTAAAATCAAAGCGCTATTCATTGTATGGGGGCGAGGGAATCTCCTCAACCACCACCATCTGGATGATGGACTAAAACCCACAGTAGGAACAAAAGAGCAAGTAATCATATAAGAATGATAAGAAATCCAGAAAACTTTGAGATTATCACTTGTCACCTTACAGGAAAATAAAGCCATGAATATGAGAACCTGTATTAAACTAAATTGATCAACCAATTTTTAAAAATTATTATTTCATTCATTTCTTTAACATTTTTGATTAAACACTGACCTTTCCTTTCATTGAATAGACTTATTATTTATTGTAGGCTGAATGTTTAAATGTTAGAAATTACAGCAGACGTTTGCAAAAAGTGGGCGTTTCCTGCAAATGTCATTTCTCACAAAATCAGGTGATAATGTTCGCCCAGCAATGCAACTATCTCTTTATCTATAGAGATAAAAGAAAGATATTACAGAATGATCACTCTGAATGGCCGCCCATCCATGTAAATATCTCTATTTGTAAAGACAAAAGAATGAGGTTTAATCACCGTCTTAATGTGTAGTGACTGGGTTTATTTGTGAAGATACTGATGAATGAAAACATGGTGCAACCCAAAAGAAAACCTGTCAGCTTGAGCTTTATTTTATATAGCTTTGTACTTTCAACTTTATGTACAAAAGCAAATAGAAATAACTATATTTTTTAAAAAAAAATTCCTGAATTTTGCGCCATCTGGCTTTCTCTATGGTTCCCTACTGCCGTCTAACTCCACCTGCCACCTGAAAGAAAAAAATAATAAATTTAAAGGAAGCAAGGAGCCACAAACCGTAGAGGCTAAGTGAAGAAGACCTTCATCGACGTCGAACTCTACCTGCCGCCATATACCGCCATATACCGCCAACCTACCGCCATATAGCTCAAACCTACCACCTGAAAGAAAAAATAAATGTAACAGTAACAATGAGCCACGAGCTCGTCCTCGTAAAATCCTTGGAAACCAACCAAGCCTGTAAAATGAAAGCGCTATTCATTGTATGGGGGCGAGGGAATCTCCTCAACCACCACCATCTGGATGATGGACTAAAACCCACAGTAGGAACAAAACAGCAAGTAATCATATAAGAATGATAAGAAATCCAGAAAACTTTGAGATTATCACTTGTCACCTTACAGGAAAATAAAGCCATGAATATGAGAACCTGTATTAAACTAAATCGATCAACAAATTTTTAAAAATTATTATTTCATTCATTTCTTTAACTTTTTTGATTAAACACTGACCTTTACTTTCATTGAATAGACTTATTATTTATTGTAGGCTGAATGTTTAAATGTTAGCAATTACCGCAGACGTTAGCAAAAAGTGGGTGTTTCCTGCAAAGTCATTTCTCACAAAATCAGGTGATAATGTTCGCCCAGCAATGCAACTATCTCTTTATCTATAGAGACAAAAGAAAGATATTACAGAATGATCACTCTGAATGGCCGCCCATCCATGTAAATATCTCTATTTGTAAAGACAAAAGAATGAGGTTTAATCACCGTCTTAATGTGTAGTGACTGGGTTTATTTGTGAAGATACTGATGAATGAAAACATGGTGCAGCCCAAAAGAAAACCTGTCAGCTTGAGCTTTATTTTATATAGCTTTGTTCTTTCAACTTTATGTACAAGAGCAAATAGAAATAACTATATTTTGTAAAAAAAATTTCCTGAATTTTGCGCCATCTGGCTTTGTCCATGGTTCCCTACTGCCGTCTAACTCCACCTGCCACCTGAAAGAAAAAAATAATAAATTTAAAGGAAGCAAGGAGCCACAAACCGTAGAGGCTAAGCGAAGAAGACCTTAATCGACGTCGAACTCTACCTGCCGCCATATACCGCCATATACCGCCAACCCACCGCCATATAGCTCAAACCTACCACCTGAAAGAAAAAATAAATGTAACAGTAACAATGAGCCACGAGCTCGTCCTCGTGAAATCCTTTGAAACCAACCAAGCCTGTAAAATCAAAGCGCTATTCATTGTATGGGGGCGAGGGAATCTCCTCAACCACCACCATCTGGATGATGGACTAAAACCCACAGTAGGAAAAAAAGAGCAAGTAATCATATAAGAATGATAAGAAATCCAGAAAACTTTGAGATTATCACTTGTCACCTTACAGGAAAATAAAGCCATGAATATGAGAACCTGTATTAAACTAAATTGATCAACCAATTTTTTAAAATTATTATTTCATTCATTTCTTTAACATTTTTGATTAAACACTGACCTTTACTTTCATTGAATAGACTTATTATTTATTGTAGGCTGAATGTTTAAATGTTAGCAATTACCGCAGACGTTAGCAAAAAGTGGGTGTTTCCTGCAAAGTCATTTCTCACAAAATCAGGTGATAATGTTCGCCCAGCAATGCAACTATCTCTTTATCTATAGAGACAAAAGAAAGATATTACAGAATGATCACTCTGAATGGCCGCCCATCCATGTAAATATCTCTATTTGTAAAGACAAAAGAATGAGGTTTAATCACCGTCTTAATGTGTAGTGACTGGGTTTATTTGTGAAGATACTGATGAATGAAAACATGGTTCAACCCAAAAGAAAACCTGTCAGCTTGAGCTTTATTTTATATAGCTTTGTTCTTTCAACTTTATGTACAAGAGCAAATAGAAATAACTATATTTTGTAAAAAAAATTCCTGAATTTTGCGCCATCTGGCTTTGTCCATGGTTCCCTACTGCCGTCTAACTCAACCTGCCACCTGAAAAAAAAAAAAAAAAAATTTAAAGGAAGCAAGGAGCCACAAACCGTAGAGGCTAAGCGAAGAAGACCTTCATCGACGTCGAACTCTACCTGCCGCCATATACCGCCATATACCACCAACCTACCGCCATATAGCTCAAACCTACCACCTGAAAGAAAAAATAAATGTAACAGTAACAATGAGCCACGAGCTCGTCCTTGTAAAATCCTTTGAAACCAACCAAGCCTGTAAAATCAAAGCGCTATTCATTGTATGGGGGCGAGGGAATCTCCTCAACCACCACCATCTGGATGATGGACTAAAACCCACAGTAGGAAAAAAAGAGCAAGTAATCATATAAGAATGATAAGAAATCCAGAAAACTTTGAGATTATCACTTGTCACCTTACAGGAAAATAAAGCCATGAATATGAGAACCTGTATTAAACTAAATTGATCAACCAATTTTTAAAATGATTAATTCATTCATTTCTTTAACATTTTTGATTAAACACTGACCTTTACTTTCATTGAATAGACTTATTATTTATTGTAGACTGGATGTTTAAATGTTAGCAATTACAGCAGACGTTTGCAAAAAAGTGGGCGTTTCCTGCAAATGTCATTTCTCACAAAATCAGGTGATAATGTTCGCCCAGCAATGCAACTATCTCTTTATCTATAGAGACAAAAGAAAGATATTACAGAATGATCACTCTGAATGGCCGCCCATCCATGTAAATATCTCTATTTGTAAAGACAAAAGAATGAGGTTTAATCACCGTCTTAATGTGTAGTGACTGGGTTTATTTGTGAAGATACTGATGAATTAAAACATGGTTCAACCCAAAAGAAAACCTGTCAGCTTGAGCTTTATTTTATATAGCTTTGTTCTTTCAACTTTATGTACAAGAGCAAATAGAAATAACTATATCTATTTTTTTAAAATTCCTGAATTTTGCGCCATCTGGCTTTCTCTATGGTTCCCTACGGCCGTCTAACTCCACCTGCCACCTGAAAGAAAAAAATAATAAATTTAAAGGAAGCAAGGAGCCACAAACCGTAGAGGCTTAAAAAGCTGTGGCCTCGCACAAATCAGTGTTTTCTTGGCTATTGCTGGAGGTAGTCGAGCACCGTGTTGGCTTGTCAGTGAATCAGTCCTGAGAATTTGTCTGAAGATCGAAGCATCTCATGGCCCGTACGGGGATCGAACCCCTGACCTTGGCGTTATTAGCACCACGCTCTAACCATCTGAGCTAACCGGCCTAAGGGGCCCCTTAAGACTGGCTCCGTACCGTGAGCTAGGACGGGGCTAAGCGAAGAAGACCTTCATCGACGTCGAACTCCACCTCCCGCCATATACCGCCATATACCGCCAACCTACCGCCATATAGCTCAAACCTACCGCCGGCTAACTCCACCTGCCACCTGAAAGAAAAAATAAATGTAACAGTAACAATGAGCCACGCGCTCGTCCTCCTAAAAATCCTTGGAAACCAACCAAGCCTGTAAAATCAAAGCGCTATTCATTGTATGGGGGCGAGGGAATCTCCTCAACCACCACCATCTGGATGATGGACTAAAACCCACAGTAGGAACAAAAGAGCAAGTAATCATATAAGAATGATAAGAAATCCAGAAAACTTTGAGATTATCACTTGTCACCTTACAGGAAAATAAAGCCATGAATATGAGAACCTGTATTAAACTAAATTGATCAACCAATTTTTAAAAATTATTATTTCATTCATTTCTTTAACATTTTTGATTAAACACTGACCTTTCCTTTCATTGAATAGACTTATTATTTATTGTAGGCTGAATGTTTAAATGTTAGAAATTACAGCAGACGTTTGCAAAAAGTGGGCGTTTCCTGCAAATGTCATTTCTCACAAAATCAGGTGATAATGTTCGCCCAGCAATGCAACTATCTCTTTATCTATAGAGATAAAAGAAAGATATTACAGAATGATCACTCTGAATGGCCGCCCATCCATGTAAATATCTCTATTTGTAAAGACAAAAGAATGAGGTTTAATCACCGTCTTAATGTGTAGTGACTGGGCTTATTTGTGAAGATACTGATGAATGCAAACATGGTGCAACCCAAAAGAAAACCTGTCAGCTTGAGCTTTATTTTATATAGCTTTGTTCTTTCAACTTTATGTACAAAAGCAAATAGAAATAACTATATTTTGTAAAAAAAAATTCCTGAATTTTGCGCCATCTGGCTTTCTCTATGGTTCCCTACTGCCGTCTAACTCCACCTGCCACCTGAAAGAAAAAAATAATAAATTTAAAGGAAGCAAGGAGCCACAAACCGTAGAGGCTAAGCGAAGAAGACTTTCATCGACGTCGAACTCTACCTGCCGCCATATACCGCCATATACCGCCAACCCACCGCCATATAGCTCAAACCTACCACCTGAAAGAAAAAATAAATGTAACAGTAACAATGAGCCACGAGCTCGTCCTCGTGAAATCCTTTGAAACCAACCAAGCCTGTAAAATCAAAGCGCTATTCATTGTATGGGGGCGAGGGAATCTCCTCAACCACCACCATCTGGATGATGGACTAAAACCCACAGTAGGAAAAAAAGAGCAAGTAATCATATAAGAATGATAAGAAATCCAGAAAACTTTGAGATTATCACTTGTCACCTTACAGGAAAATAAAGCCATGAATATGAGAACCTGTATTAAACTAAATCGATCAACCAATTTTTAAAAATGATTATTTCATTCATTTCTTTAACATTTTTGATTAAACACTGACCTTTACTTTCATTGAATAGACTTATTATTTATTGTAGGCTGAATGTTTAAATGTTAGAAATTACAGCAGACATTAGCAAAAAGTGGGTGTTTCCTGCAAAGTCACTTCTCACAAAATCAGGTGATAATGTTCGCCCAGCAATGCAACTATCTCTTTATCTATAGAGATAAAAGAAAGATATTACAGAATGATGACTCTGAATGGCCGCCCATCCATGTAAATATCTCTATTTGTAAAGACAAAAGAATGAGGTTTAATCACCGTCTTAATGTGTAGTGACTGGGCTTATTTGTGAAGATACTGATGAATGAAAACATGGTGCAACCCAAAAGAAAACCTGTCAGCTTGAGCTTTATTTTATATAGCTTTGTTCTTTCAACTTTATGTACAAAAGCAAATAGAAATAACTATATTTTGTAAAAAAAAAATCCTGAATTTTGCGCCATCTGGCTTTCTCTATGGTTCCCTAATGCCGTCAAACTCCACCTGCCACCTGAAAGAAAAAAATAATAAATTTAAAGGAAGCAAGGAGCCACAAACCGTAGAGGCTAAGCGAAGAAGACCTTCATCGACGTCGAACTCTACCTGCCGCCATATACCGCCATATACCGCCAACCCACCGCCATATAGCTCAAACCTACCACCTGAAAGAAAAAATAAATGTAACAGTAACAATGAGCCACGAGCTCGTCCTCGTGAAATCCTTTGAAACCAACCAAGCCTGTAAAATCAAAGCGCTATTCATTGTATGGGGGCGAGGGAATCTCCTCAACCACCACCATCTGGATGATGGACTAAAACCCACAGTAGGAAAAAAAGAGCAAGTAATCATATAAGAATGATAAGAAATCCAGAAAACTTTGAGATTATCACTTGTCACCTTACAGGAAAATAAAGCCATGAATATGAGAACCTGTATTAAACTAAATTGATCAACCAATTTTTTAAAATTATTATTTCATTCATTTCTTTAACATTTTTGATTAAACACTGACCTTTCCTTTCATTGAATAGACTTATTATTTATTGTAGGCTGAATGTTTAAATGTTAGCAATTACCGCAGACGTTAGCAAAAAGTGGGTGTTTCCTGCAAAGTCATTTCTCACAAAATCAGGTGATAATGTTCGCCCAGCAATGCAACTATCTCTTTATCTATAGAGACAAAAGAAAGATATTACAGAATGATCACTCTGAATGGCCGCCCATCCATGTAAATATCTCTATTTGTAAAGACAAAAGAATGAGGTTTAATCACCGTCTTAATGTGTAGTGACTGGGTTTATTTGTGAAGATACTGATGAATGAAAACATGGTTCAACCCAAAAGAAAACCTGTCAGCTTGAGCTTTATTTTATATAGCTTTGTTCTTTCAACTTTATGTACAAGAGCAAATAGAAATAACTATATATTTTTTTAAAAAATTCCTGAATTTTGCGCCATCTGGCTTTGTCCATGGTTCCCTACTGCCGTCTAACTCAACCTGCCACCTGAAAAAAAAAAAAAAAAAAATTTAAAGGAAGCAAGGAGCCACAAACCGTAGAGGCTAAGCGAAGAAGACCTTCATCGGCGTCGAACTCTACCTGCCGCCATATACCACCATATACCGCCAACCTACCGCCATATAGCTCAAACCTACCACCTGAAAGAAAAAATAAATGTAACAGTAACAATGAGCCACGAGCTCGTCCTCGTAAAATCCTTTGAAACCAACCAAGCCTGTAAAATCAAAGCGCTATTCATTGTATGGGGGCGAGGGAATCTCCTCAACCACCACCATCTGGATGATGGACTAAAACCCACAGTAGGAAAAAAAGAGCAAGTAATCATATAAGAATGATAAGAAATCCAGAAAACTTTGAGATTATCACTTGTCACCTTACAGGAAAATAAAGCCATGAATATGAGAACCTGTATTAAACTAAATTGATCAACCAATTTTTAAAATGATTAATTCATTCATTTCTTTAACATTTTTGATTAAACACTGACCTTTACTTTCATTGAATAGACTTATTATTTATTGTAGACTGGATGTTTAAATGTTAGCAATTACAGCAGACGTTTGCAAAAAAGTGGGCGTTTCCTGCAAATGTCATTTCTCACAAAATCAGGTGATAATGTTCGCCCAGCAATGCAACTATCTCTTTATCTATAGAGACAAAAGAAAGATATTACAGAATGATCACTCTGAATGGCCGCCCATCCATGTAAATATCTCTATTTGTAAAGACAAAAGAATGAGGTTTAATCACCGTCTTAATGTGTAGTGACTGGGTTTATTTGTGAAGATACTGATGAATTAAAACATGGTTCAACCCAAAAGAAAACCTGTCAGCTTGAGCTTTATTTTATATAGCTTTGTTCTTTCAACTTTATGTACAAGAGCAAATAGAAATAACTATATCTATTTTTTTAAAATTCCTGAATTTTGCGCCATCTGGCTTTCTCTATGGTTCCCTACGGCCGTCTAACTCCACCTGCCACCTGAAAGAAAAAAATAATAAATTTAAAGGAAGCAAGGAGCCACAAACCGTAGAGGCTAAGCGAAGAAGACCTTCATCGACGTCGAACTCTACCTGCCGCCATATACCGCCATATACCGCCAACCCACCGCCATATAGCTCAAACCTACCACCTGAAAGAAAAAATAAATGTAACAGTAACAATGAGCCACGAGCTCGTCCTCGTAAAATCCTTTGAAACCAACCAAGCCTGTAAAATCAAAGCGCTATTCATTGTATGGGGGCGAGGGAATCTCCTCAACCACCACCATCTGGATGATGGACTAAAACCCACAGTAGGAACAAAAGAGCAAGTAATCATATAAGAATGATAAGAAATCCAGAAAACTTTGAGATTATCACTTGTCACCTTACAGGAAAATAAAGCCATGAATATGAGAACCTGTATTAAACTAAATTGATCAACCAATTTTTAAAAATTATTATTTCATTCATTTCTTTAACATTTTTGATTAAACACTGACCTTTCCTTTCATTGAATAGACTTATTATTTATTGTAGGCTGAATGTTTAAATGTTAGAAATTACCGCAGACGTTTGCAAAAAGTGGGTGTTTCCTGCAAAGTCACTTCTCACAAAATCAGGTGATAATGTTCGCCCAGCAATGCAACTATCTCTTTATCTATAGAGACAAAAGAAAGATATTACAGAATGATCACTCTGAATGTCCGCCCATCCATGTAAATATCTCTATTTGTAAAGACAAAAGAATGAGGTTTAATCACCGTCTTAATGTGTAGTGACTGGGTTTATTTGTGAAGATACTGATGAATGAAAACATGGTTCAACCCAAAAGAAAACCTGTCAGCTTGAGCTTTATTTTATATAGCTTTGTTCTTTCAACTTTATGTACAAGAGCAAATAGAAATAACTATATTTTGTAAAAAAAATTTCCTGAATTTTGCGCCATCTGGCTTTGTCCATGGTTCCCTACTGCCGTCTAACTCCACCTGCCACCTGAAAGAAAAAAATAATAAATTTAAAGGAAGCAAGGAGCCACAAACCGTAGAGGCTAAGCGAAGAAGACCTTCATCGACGTCGAACTCTACCTGCCGCCATTTACCGCCATATACCGCCAACCTACCGCCATATAGCTCAAACCTACCACCTGAAAGAAAAAATAAATGTAACAGTAACAATGAGCCACGAGCTCGTCCTCGTGAAATCCTTTGAAACCAACCAAGCCTGTCAAATCAAAGCGCTATTCATTGTATGGGGGCGAGGGAATCTCCTCAACCACCACCATCTGGATGATGGACTAAAACCCACAGTAGGAACAAAAGAGCAAGTAATCATATAAGAATGATAAGAAATCCAGAAAACTTTGAGATTATCACTTGTCACCTTACAGGAAAATAAAGCCATGAATATGAGAACCTGTATTAAACTAAATTGATTAACCAATTTTTTAAAATTATTATTTCATTCATTTCTTTAACATTTTTGATTAAACACTGACCTTTCCTTTCATTGAATAGACTTATTATTTATTGTAGACTGGATGATTAAATGTTAGCAATTACAGCAGACGTTTGCAAAAAGTGGGCGTTTCCTGCAAATGTCATTTCTCACAAAATCAGGTGATAATGTTCGCCCAGCAATGCAACTATCTCTTTATCTATAGAGACAAAAGAAAGATATTACAGAATGATCACTCTGAATGGCCGCCCATCCGTGTAAATATCTCTATTTGTAAAGACAAAAGAATGAGGTTTAATCACCGTCTTAATGTGTAGTGACAGGGTTTATTTGTGAAGATACTGATGAATGAAAACATGGTGCAACCCAAAAGAAAACCTGTCAGCTTGAGCTTTATTTTATATAGCTTTGTTCTTTCAACTTTATGTACAAGAGCAAATAGAAATAACTATATATATTTTTTTAAAAATTCCTGAATTTTGCGCCATCTGGCTTTCTCTATGGTTCCCTACGGCCGTCTAACTCCACCTGCCACCTGAAAGAAAAAAATAATAAATTTAAAGGAAGCAAGGAGCCACAAACCGTAGAGGCTAAGCGAAGAAGACCTTCATCGACGTCGAACTCTACCTGCCGCCATATACCGCCATATACCGCCAACCCACCGCCATATAGCTCAAACCTACCACCTGAAAGAAAAAATAAATGTAACAGTAACAATGAGCCACGCGCTCGTCCTCCTAAAAATCCTTGGAAACCAACCAAGCCTGTAAAATCAAAGCGCTATTCATTGTATGGGGGCGAGGGAATCTCCTCAACCACCACCATCTGGATGATGGACTAAAACCCACAGTAGGAACAAAAGAGCAAGTAATCATATAAGAATGATAAGAAATCCAGAAAACTTTGAGATTATCACTTGTCACCTTACAGGAAAATAAAGCCATGAATATGAGAACCTGTATTAAACTAAATTGATTAACCAATTTTTTAAAATTATTATTTCATTCATTTCTTTAACATTTTTGATTAAACACTGACCTTTACTTTCATTGAATAGACTTATTATTTATTGTAGACTGGATGTTTAAATGTTAGCAATTACAGCAGACGTTTGCAAAAAGTGGGCGTTTCCTGCAAATGTCATTTCTCACAAAATCAGGTGATAATGTTCGCCCAGCAATGCAACTATCTCTTTATCTATAGAGACAAAAGAAAGATATTACAGAATGATCACTCTGAATGGCCGCCCATCCGTGTAAATATCTCTATTTGTAAAGACAAAAGAATGAGGTTTAATCACCGTCTTAATGTGTAGTGACTGGGTTTATTTGTGAAGATACTGATGAATGAAAACATGGTGCAACCCAAAAGAAAACCTGTCAGCTTGAGCTTTATTTTATATAGCTTTGTTCTTTCAACTTTATGTACAAAAGCAAATAGAAATAACTATATATTTTTTTTAAAAAATTCCTGAATTTTGCGCCATCTGGCTTTCTCTATGGTTCCCTACGGCCGTCTAACTCCACCTGCCACCTGAAAGAAAAAAATAATAAATTTAAAGGAAGCAAGGAGCCACAAACCGTAGAGGCTTAAAAAGCTGTGGCCTCGCACAAATCAGTGTTTTCTTGGCTATTGCTGGAGGTAGTCCAGCAACGTGTTGGCTTGTCAGTGAATCAGTCCTGAGAATTTGTCTGAAGATCGAAGCATCTCATGGCCCGTACGGGGATCGAACCCGTGACCTTGGCGTTATTAGCACCACGCTCTAACCATCTGAGCTAACCGGCCTAAGGGTCCCCTGAAGACTGGCTCCGTACCGTGAGCTAGGACGGGGCTAAGCGAAGAAGACCTTCATCGACGTCGAACTCCACCTCCCGCCATATACCGCCATATACCGCCAACCTACCGCCATATAGCTCAAACCTACCGCCGGCTAACTCCACCTGCCACCTGAAAGAAAAAATAAATGTAACAGTAACAATGAGCCACGCGCTCGTCCTCCTAAAAATCCTTGGAAACCAACCAAGCCTGTAAAATCAAAGCGCTATTCATTGTATGGGGGCGAGGGAATCTCCTCAACCACCACCATCTGGATGATGGACTAAAACCCACAGTAGGAACAAAAGAGCAAGTAATCATATAAGAATGATAAGAAATCCAGAAAACTTTGAGATTATCACTTGTCACCTTACAGGAAAATAAAGCCATGAATATGAGAACCTGTATTAAACTAAATTGATCAACCAATTTTTAAAAATTATTATTTCATTCATTTCTTTAACATTTTTGATTAAACACTGACCTTTCCTTTCATTGAATAGACTTATTATTTATTGTAGGCTGAATGTTTAAATGTTAGAAATTACCGCAGACGTTAGCAAAAAGTGGGTGTTTCCTGCAAAGTCACTTCTCACAAAATCAGGTGATAATGTTCGCCCAGCAATGCAACTATCTCTTTATCTATAGAGACAAAAGAAAGATATTACAGAATGATTACTCTGAATGTCCGCCCATCCATGTAAATATCTCTATTTGTAAAGACAAAAGAATGAGGTTTAATCACCGTCTTAATGTGTAGTGACTGGGTTTATTTGTGAAGATACTGATGAATGAAAACATGGTTCAACCCAAAAGAAAACCTGTCAGCTTGAGCTTTATTTTATATAGCTTTGTTCTTTCAACTTTATGTACAAGAGCAAATAGAAATAACTATATTTTGTAAAAAAAAATTTCTTGAATTTTGCGCCATCTGGCTTTGTCCATGGTTCCCTACTGCCGTCTAACTCCACCTGCCACCTGAAAGAAAAAAATAATAAATTTAAAGGAAGCAAGGAGCCACAAACCGTAGAGGCTAAGCGAAGAAGACCTTCATCGACGTCGAACTCTACCTGCCGCCATTTACCGCCATATACCGCCAACCTACCGCCATATAGCTCAAACCTACCACCTGAAAGAAAAAATAAATGTAACAGTAACAATGAGCCACGAGCTCGTCCTCGTGAAATCCTTTGAAACCAACCAAGCCTGTAAAATCAAAGCGCTATTCATTGTATGGGGGCGAGGGAATCTCCTCAACCACCACCATCTGGATGATGGACTAAAACCCACAGTAGGAACAAAAGAGCAAGTAATCATATAAGAATGATAAGAAATCCAGAAAACTTTGAGATTATCACTTGTCACCTTACAGGAAAATAAAGCCATGAATATGAGAACCTGTATTAAACTAAATTGATCAACCAATTTTTAAAAATTATTATTTCATTCATTTCTTTAACATTTTTGATTAAACACTGACCTTTCCTTTCATTGAATAGACTTATTATTTATTGTAGGCTGAATGTTTAAATGTTAGAAATTACCGCAGACGTTTGCAAAAAGTGGGTGTTTCCTGCAAAGTCACTTCTCACAAAATCAGGTGATAATGTTCGCCCAGCAATGCAACTATCTCTTTATCTATAGAGACAAAAGAAAGATATTACAGAATGATCACTCTGAATGTCCGCGCATCCATGTAAATATCTCTATTTGTAAAGACAAAAGAATGAGGTTTAATCACCGTCTTAATGTGTAGTGACTGGGTTTATTTGTGAAGATACTGATGAATGAAAACATGGTTCAACCCAAAAGAAAACCTGTCAGCTTGAGCTTTATTTTATATAGCTTTGTTCTTTCAACTTTATGTACAAAAGCAAATAGAAATAACTATATATTTTTTTAAAAAATTCCTGAATTTTGCGCCATCTGGCTTTCTCTATGGTTCCCTACGGCCGTCTAACTCCACCTGCCACCTGAAAGAAAAAAATAATAAATTTAAAGGAAGCAAGGAGCCACAAACCGTAGAGGCTTAAAAAGCTGTGGCCTCGCACAAATCAGTGTTTTCTTGGCTATTGCTGGAGGTAGTCGAGCACCGTGTTGGCTTGTCAGTGAATCAGTCCTGAGAATTTGTCTGAAGATCGAAGCATCTCATGGCCCGTACGGGGATCGAACCCGTGACCTTGGCGTTATTAGCACCACGCTCTAACCATCTGAGCTAACCGGCCTAAGGGTCACCTTAAGAAGACCTTCATCGACGTCGAACTCCACCTCCCGCCATATACCGCCATATACCGCCAACCTACCGCCATATAGCTCAAACCTACCGCCGGCTAACTCCACCTGCCACCTGAAAGAAAAAATAAATGTAACAGTAACAATGAGCCACGCGCTCGTCCTCCTAAAATCCTTGGAAACCAACCAAGCCTGTAAAATCAAAGCGCTATTCATTGTATGGGGGCGAGGGAATCTCCTCAACCACCACCATCTGGATGATGGACTAAAACCCACAGTAGGAACAAAAGAGCAAGTAATCATATAAGAATGATAAGAAATCCAGAAAACTTTGAGATTATCACTTGTCACCTTACAGGAAAATAAAGCCATGAATATGAGAACCTGTATTAAACTAAATTGATCAACCAATTTTTAAAAATTATTATTTCATTCATTTCTTTAACATTTTTGATTAAACACTGACCTTTCCTTTCATTGAATAGACTTATTATTTATTGTAGGCTGAATGTTTAAATGTTAGAAATTACCGCAGACGTTTGCAAAAAGTGGGTGTTTCCTGCAAAGTCACTTCTCACAAAATCAGGTGATAATGTTCGCCCAGCAATGCAACTATCTCTTTATCTATAGAGACAAAAGAAAGATATTACAGAATGATCACTCTGAATGTCCGCCCATCCATGTAAATATCTCTATTTGTAAAGACAAAAGAATGAGGTTTAATCACCGTCTTAATGTGTAGTGACTGGGTTTATTTGTGAAGATACTGATGAATGAAAACATGGTGCAACCCAAAAGAAAACCTGTCAGCTTGAGCTTTATTTTATATAGCTTTGTTCTTTCAACTTTATGTACAAGAGCAAATAGAAATAACTATATATTTTTTTAAAAAATTCCTGAATTTTGCGCCATCTGGCTTTCTCTATGGTTCCCTACGGCCGTCTAACTCCACCTGCCACCTGAAAGAAAAAAATAATAAATTTAAAGGAAG
Organism: Ictalurus punctatus; assembly: GCF_001660625.3. Lineage (NCBI taxonomy): Eukaryota > Metazoa > Chordata > Actinopteri > Siluriformes > Ictaluridae > Ictalurus > Ictalurus punctatus. The sequence goes on along the minus strand of NC_030417.2, from coordinate 13,532,776 downwards.
CAAGGAGCCACAAACCGTAGAGGCTAAGCGAAGAAGACCTTCATCGACGTCGAACTCTACCTGCCGCCATATACCGCCATATACCGCCAACCCACCGCCATATAGCTCAAACCTACCACCTGAAAGAAAAAATAAATGTAACAGTAACAATGAGCCACGAGCTCGTCCTCGTAAAATCCTTTGAAACCAACCAAGCCTGTAAAATCAAAGCGCTATTCATTGTATGGGGGCGAGGGAATCTCCTCAACCACCACCATCTGGATGATGGACTAAAACCCACAGTAGGAACAAAAGAGCAAGTAATCATATAAGAATGATAAGAAATCCAGAAAACTTTGAGATTATCACTTGTCACCTTACAGGAAAATAAAGCCATGAATATGAGAACCTGTATTAAACTAAATTGATCAACCAATTTTTAAAAATTATTATTTCATTCATTTCTTTAACATTTTTGATTAAACACTGACCTTTCCTTTCATTGAATAGACTTATTATTTATTGTAGGCTGAATGTTTAAATGTTAGAAATTACCGCAGACGTTTGCAAAAAGTGGGTGTTTCCTGCAAAGTCACTTCTCACAAAATCAGGTGATAATGTTCGCCCAGCAATGCAACTATCTCTTTATCTATAGAGACAAAAGAAAGATATTACAGAATGATCACTCTGAATGTCCGCCCATCCATGTAAATATCTCTATTTGTAAAGACAAAAGAATGAGGTTTAATCACCGTCTTAATGTGTAGTGACTGGGTTTATTTGTGAAGATACTGATGAATGAAAACATGGTTCAACCCAAAAGAAAACCTGTCAGCTTGAGCTTTATTTTATATAGCTTTGTTCTTTCAACTTTATGTACAAGAGCAAATAGAAATAACTATATTTTGTAAAAAAAATTTCCTGAATTTTGCGCCATCTGGCTTTGTCCATGGTTCCCTACTGCCGTCTAACTCCACCTGCCACCTGAAAGAAAAAAATAATAAATTTAAAGGAAGCAAGGAGCCACAAACCGTAGAGGCTAAGCGAAGAAGACCTTCATCGACGTCGAACTCTACCTGCCGCCATTTACCGCCATATACCGCCAACCTACCGCCATATAGCTCAAACCTACCACCTGAAAGAAAAAATAAATGTAACAGTAACAATGAGCCACGAGCTCGTCCTCGTGAAATCCTTTGAAACCAACCAAGCCTGTAAAATCAAAGCGCTATTCATTGTATGGGGGCGAGGGAATCTCCTCAACCACCACCATCTGGATGATGGACTAAAACCCACAGTAGGAACAAAAGAGCAAGTAATCATATAAGAATGATAAGAAATCCAGAAAACTTTGAGATTATCACTTGTCACCTTACAGGAAAATAAAGCCATGAATATGAGAACCTGTATTAAACTAAATTGATTAACCAATTTTTTAAAATTATTATTTCATTCATTTCTTTAACATTTTTGATTAAACACTGACCTTTCCTTTCATTGAATAGACTTATTATTTATTGTAGACTGGATGATTAAATGTTAGCAATTACAGCAGACGTTTGCAAAAAGTGGGCGTTTCCTGCAAATGTCATTTCTCACAAAATCAGGTGATAATGTTCGCCCAGCAATGCAACTATCTCTTTATCTATAGAGACAAAAGAAAGATATTACAGAATGATCACTCTGAATGGCCGCCCATCCGTGTAAATATCTCTATTTGTAAAGACAAAAGAATGAGGTTTAATCACCGTCTTAATGTGTAGTGACAGGGTTTATTTGTGAAGATACTGATGAATGAAAACATGGTGCAACCCAAAAGAAAACCTGTCAGCTTGAGCTTTATTTTATATAGCTTTGTTCTTTCAACTTTATGTACAAGAGCAAATAGAAATAACTATATATATTTTTTTAAAAATTCCTGAATTTTGCGCCATCTGGCTTTCTCTATGGTTCCCTACGGCCGTCTAACTCCACCTGCCACCTGAAAGAAAAAAATAATAAATTTAAAGGAAGCAAGGAGCCACAAACCGTAGAGGCTAAGCGAAGAAGACCTTCATCGACGTCGAACTCTACCTGCCGCCATATACCGCCATATACCGCCAACCCACCGCCATATAGCTCAAACCTACCACCTGAAAGAAAAAATAAATGTAACAGTAACAATGAGCCACGCGCTCGTCCTCCTAAAAATCCTTGGAAACCAACCAAGCCTGTAAAATCAAAGCGCTATTCATTGTATGGGGGCGAGGGAATCTCCTCAACCACCACCATCTGGATGATGGACTAAAACCCACAGTAGGAACAAAAGAGCAAGTAATCATATAAGAATGATAAGAAATCCAGAAAACTTTGAGATTATCACTTGTCACCTTACAGGAAAATAAAGCCATGAATATGAGAACCTGTATTAAACTAAATTGATTAACCAATTTTTTAAAATTATTATTTCATTCATTTCTTTAACATTTTTGATTAAACACTGACCTTTACTTTCATTGAATAGACTTATTATTTATTGTAGACTGGATGTTTAAATGTTAGCAATTACAGCAGACGTTTGCAAAAAGTGGGCGTTTCCTGCAAATGTCATTTCTCACAAAATCAGGTGATAATGTTCGCCCAGCAATGCAACTATCTCTTTATCTATAGAGACAAAAGAAAGATATTACAGAATGATCACTCTGAATGGCCGCCCATCCGTGTAAATATCTCTATTTGTAAAGACAAAAGAATGAGGTTTAATCACCGTCTTAATGTGTAGTGACTGGGTTTATTTGTGAAGATACTGATGAATGAAAACATGGTGCAACCCAAAAGAAAACCTGTCAGCTTGAGCTTTATTTTATATAGCTTTGTTCTTTCAACTTTATGTACAAAAGCAAATAGAAATAACTATATATTTTTTTTAAAAAATTCCTGAATTTTGCGCCATCTGGCTTTCTCTATGGTTCCCTACGGCCGTCTAACTCCACCTGCCACCTGAAAGAAAAAAATAATAAATTTAAAGGAAGCAAGGAGCCACAAACCGTAGAGGCTTAAAAAGCTGTGGCCTCGCACAAATCAGTGTTTTCTTGGCTATTGCTGGAGGTAGTCCAGCAACGTGTTGGCTTGTCAGTGAATCAGTCCTGAGAATTTGTCTGAAGATCGAAGCATCTCATGGCCCGTACGGGGATCGAACCCGTGACCTTGGCGTTATTAGCACCACGCTCTAACCATCTGAGCTAACCGGCCTAAGGGTCCCCTGAAGACTGGCTCCGTACCGTGAGCTAGGACGGGGCTAAGCGAAGAAGACCTTCATCGACGTCGAACTCCACCTCCCGCCATATACCGCCATATACCGCCAACCTACCGCCATATAGCTCAAACCTACCGCCGGCTAACTCCACCTGCCACCTGAAAGAAAAAATAAATGTAACAGTAACAATGAGCCACGCGCTCGTCCTCCTAAAAATCCTTGGAAACCAACCAAGCCTGTAAAATCAAAGCGCTATTCATTGTATGGGGGCGAGGGAATCTCCTCAACCACCACCATCTGGATGATGGACTAAAACCCACAGTAGGAACAAAAGAGCAAGTAATCATATAAGAATGATAAGAAATCCAGAAAACTTTGAGATTATCACTTGTCACCTTACAGGAAAATAAAGCCATGAATATGAGAACCTGTATTAAACTAAATTGATCAACCAATTTTTAAAAATTATTATTTCATTCATTTCTTTAACATTTTTGATTAAACACTGACCTTTCCTTTCATTGAATAGACTTATTATTTATTGTAGGCTGAATGTTTAAATGTTAGAAATTACCGCAGACGTTAGCAAAAAGTGGGTGTTTCCTGCAAAGTCACTTCTCACAAAATCAGGTGATAATGTTCGCCCAGCAATGCAACTATCTCTTTATCTATAGAGACAAAAGAAAGATATTACAGAATGATCACTCTGAATGTCCGCCCATCCATGTAAATATCTCTATTTGTAAAGACAAAAGAATGAGGTTTAATCACCGTCTTAATGTGTAGTGACTGGGTTTATTTGTGAAGATACTGATGAATGAAAACATGGTTCAACCCAAAAGAAAACCTGTCAGCTTGAGCTTTATTTTATATAGCTTTGTTCTTTCAACTTTATGTACAAGAGCAAATAGAAATAACTATATTTTGTAAAAAAAAATTTCTTGAATTTTGCGTCATCTGGCTTTGTCCATGGTTCCCTACTGCCGTCTAACTCCACCTGCCACCTGAAAGAAAAAAATAATAAATTTAAAGGAAGCAAGGAGCCACAAACCGTAGAGGCTAAGCGAAGAAGACCTTCATCGACGTCGAACTCTACCTGCCGCCATTTACCGCCATATACCGCCAACCTACCGCCATATAGCTCAAACCTACCACCTGAAAGAAAAAATAAATGTAACAGTAACAATGAGCCACGAGCTCGTCCTCGTGAAATCCTTTGAAACCAACCAAGCCTGTAAAATCAAAGCGCTATTCATTGTATGGGGGCGAGGGAATCTCCTCAACCACCACCATCTGGATGATGGACTAAAACCCACAGTAGGAACAAAAGAGCAAGTAATCATATAAGAATGATAAGAAATCCAGAAAACTTTGAGATTATCACTTGTCACCTTACAGGAAAATAAAGCCATGAATATGAGAACCTGTATTAAACTAAATTGATCAACCAATTTTTAAAAATTATTATTTCATTCATTTCTTTAACATTTTTGATTAAACACTGACCTTTCCTTTCATTGAATAGACTTATTATTTATTGTAGGCTGAATGTTTAAATGTTAGAAATTACCGCAGACGTTTGCAAAAAGTGGGTGTTTCCTGCAAAGTCACTTCTCACAAAATCAGGTGATAATGTTCGCCCAGCAATGCAACTATCTCTTTATCTATAGAGACAAAAGAAAGATATTACAGAATGATCACTCTGAATGGCCGCCCATCCGTGTAAATATCTCTATTTGTAAAGACAAAAGAATGAGGTTTAATCACCGTCTTAATGTGTAGTGACTGGGTTTATTTGTGAAGATACTGATGAATGAAAACATGGTTCAACCCAAAAGAAAACCTGTCAGCTTGAGCTTTATTTTATATAGCTTTGTTCTTTCAACTTTATGTACAAAAGCAAATAGAAATAACTATATATTTTTTTAAAAAATTCCTGAATTTTGCGCCATCTGGCTTTCTCTATGGTTCCCTACGGCCGTCTAACTCCACCTGCCACCTGAAAGAAAAAAATAATAAATTTAAAGGAAGCAAGGAGCCACAAACCGTAGAGGCTTAAAAAGCTGTGGCCTCGCACAAATCAGTGTTTTCTTGGCTATTGCTGGAGGTAGTCGAGCACCGTGTTGGCTTGTCAGTAAATCAGTCCTGAGAATTTGTCTGAAGATCGAAGCATCTCATGGCCCGTACGGGGATCGAACCCGTGACCTTGGCGTTATTAGCACCACGCTCTAACCATCTGAGCTAACCGGCCTAAGGGTCACCTTAAGAAGACCTTCATCGACGTCGAACTCCACCTCCCGCCATATACCGCCATATACCGCCAACCTACCGCCATATAGCTCAAACCTACCGCCGGCTAACTCCACCTGCCACCTGAAAGAAAAAATAAATGTAACAGTAACAATGAGCCACGCGCTCGTCCTCCTAAAATCCTTGGAAACCAACCAAGCCTGTAAAATCAAAGCGCTATTCATTGTATGGGGGCGAGGGAATCTCCTCAACCACCACCATCTGGATGATGGACTAAAACCCACAGTAGGAACAAAAGAGCAAGTAATCATATAAGAATGATAAGAAATCCAGAAAACTTTGAGATTATCACTTGTCACCTTACAGGAAAATAAAGCCATGAATATGAGAACCTGTATTAAACTAAATTGATCAACCAATTTTTAAAAATTATTATTTCATTCATTTCTTTAACATTTTTGATTAAACACTGACCTTTCCTTTCATTGAATAGACTTATTATTTATTGTAGGCTGAATGTTTAAATGTTAGAAATTACCGCAGACGTTTGCAAAAAGTGGGTGTTTCCTGCAAAGTCACTTCTCACAAAATCAGGTGATAATGTTCGCCCAGCAATGCAACTATCTCTTTATCTATAGAGACAAAAGAAAGATATTACAGAATGATCACTCTGAATGTCCGCCCATCCATGTAAATATCTCTATTTGTAAAGACAAAAGAATGAGGTTTAATCACCGTCTTAATGTGTAGTGACTGGGTTTATTTGTGAAGATACTGATGAATGAAAACATGGTTCAACCCAAAAGAAAACCTGTCAGCTTGAGCTTTATTTTATATAGCTTTGTTCTTTCAACTTTATGTACAAGAGCAAATAGAAATAACTATATTTTGTAAAAAAAATTTCCTGAATTTTGCGCCATCTGGCTTTGTCCATGGTTCCCTACTGCCGTCTAACTCCACCTGCCACCTGAAAGAAAAAAATAATAAATTTAAAGGAAGCAAGGAGCCACAAACCGTAGAGGCTAAGCGAAGAAGACCTTCATCGACGTCGAACTCTACCTGCCGCCATTTACCGCCATATACCGCCAACCTACCGCCATATAGCTCAAACCTACCACCTGAAAGAAAAAATAAATGTAACAGTAACAATGAGCCACGAGCTCGTCCTCGTGAAATCCTTTGAAACCAACCAAGCCTGTAAAATCAAAGCGCTATTCATTGTATGGGGGCGAGGGAATCTCCTCAACCACCACCATCTGGATGATGGACTAAAACCCACAGTAGGAAAAAAAGAGCAAGTAATCATATAAGAATGATAAGAAATCCAGAAAACTTTGAGATTATCACTTGTCACCTTACAGGAAAATAAAGCCATGAATATGAGAACCTGTATTAAACTAAATTGATTAACCAATTTTTTAAAATTATTATTTCATTCATTTCTTTAACATTTTTGATTAAACACTGACCTTTCCTTTCATTGAATAGACTTATTATTTATTGTAGACTGGATGTTTAAATGTTAGCAATTACAGCAGACGTTTGCAAAAAGTGGGCGTTTCCTGCAAATGTCATTTCTCACAAAATCAGGTAATAATGTTCGCCCAGCAATGCAACTATCTCTTTATCTATAGAGACAAAAGAAAGATATTACAGAATGATCACTCTGAATGGCCGCCCATCCGTGTAAATATCTCTATTTGTAAAGACAAAAGAATGAGGTTTAATCACCGTCTTAATGTGTAGTGACTGGGTTTATTTGTGAAGATACTGATGAATGAAAACATGGTGCAACCCAAAAGAAAACCTGTCAGCTTGAGCTTTATTTTATATAGCTTTGTTCTTTCAACTTTATGTACAAGAGCAAATAGAAATAACTATATATTTTTTTTAAAAATTCCTGAATTTTGCGCCATCTGGCTTTCTCTATGGTTCCCTACGGCCGTCTAACTCCACCTGCCACCTGAAAGAAAAAAATAATAAATTTAAAGGAAGCAAGGAGCCACAAACCGTAGAGGCTAAGCGAAGAAGACCTTCATCGACGTCGAACTCTACCTGCCGCCATATACCGCCATATACCGCCAACCCACCGCCATATAGCTCAAACCTACCACCTGAAAGAAAAAATAAATGTAACAGTAACAATGAGCCACGAGCTCGTCCTCGTAAAATCCTTTGAAACCAACCAAGCCTGTAAAATCAAAGCGCTATTCATTGTATGGGGGCGAGGGAATCTCCTCAACCACCACCATCTGGATGATGGACTAAAACCCACAGTAGGAACAAAAGAGCAAGTAATCATATAAGAATGATAAGAAATCCAGAAAACTTTGAGATTATCACTTGTCACCTTACAGGAAAATAAAGCCATGAATATGAGAACCTGTATTAAACTAAATTGATCAACCAATTTTTAAAAATTATTATTTCATTCATTTCTTTAACATTTTTGATTAAACACTGACCTTTCCTTTCATTGAATAGACTTATTATTTATTGTAGGCTGAATGTTTAAATGTTAGAAATTACCGCAGACGTTTGCAAAAAGTGGGTGTTTCCTGCAAAGTCACTTCTCACAAAATCAGGTGATAATGTTCGCCCAGCAATGCAACTATCTCTTTATCTATAGAGACAAAAGAAAGATATTACAGAATGATCACTCTGAATGTCCGCCCATCCATGTAAATATCTCTATTTGTAAAGACAAAAGAATGAGGTTTAATCACCGTCTTAATGTGTAGTGACTGGGTTTATTTGTGAAGATACTGATGAATGAAAACATGGTTCAACCCAAAAGAAAACCTGTCAGCTTGAGCTTTATTTTATATAGCTTTGTTCTTTCAACTTTATGTACAAGAGCAAATAGAAATAACTATATTTTGTAAAAAAAATTTCCTGAATTTTGCGCCATCTGGCTTTGTCCATGGTTCCCTACTGCCGTCTAACTCCACCTGCCACCTGAAAGAAAAAAATAATAAATTTAAAGGAAGCAAGGAGCCACAAACCATAGAGGCTAAGCGAAGAAGACCTTCATCGACGTCGAACTCTACCTGCCGCCATTTACCGCCATATACCGCCAACCTACCGCCATATAGCTCAAACCTACCACCTGAAAGAAAAAATAAATGTAACAGTAACAATGAGCCACGAGCTCGTCCTCGTGAAATCCTTTGAAACCAACCAAGCCTGTAAAATCAAAGCGCTATTCATTGTATGGGGGCGAGGGAATCTCCTCAACCACCACCATCTGGATGATGGACTAAAACCCACAGTAGGAACAAAAGAGCAAGTAATCATATAAGAATGATAAGAAATCCAGAAAACTTTGAGATTATCACTTGTCACCTTACAGGAAAATAAAGCCATGAATATGAGAACCTGTATTAAACTAAATTGATTAACCAATTTTTTAAAATTATTATTTCATTCATTTCTTTAACATTTTTGATTAAACACTGACCTTTCCTTTCATTGAATAGACTTATTATTTATTGTAGACTGGATGTTTAAATGTTAGCAATTACAGCAGACGTTTGCAAAAAGTGGGCGTTTCCTGCAAATGTCATTTCTCACAAAATCAGGTAATAATGTTCGCCCAGCAATGCAACTATCTCTTTATCTATAGAGACAAAAGAAAGATATTACAGAATGATCACTCTGAATGGCCGCCCATCCGTGTAAATATCTCTATTTGTAAAGACAAAAGAATGAGGTTTAATCACCGTCTTAATGTGTAGTGACTGGGTTTATTTGTGAAGATACTGATGAATGAAAACATGGTGCAACCCAAAAGAAAACCTGTCAGCTTGAGCTTTATTTTATATACCTTTGTTCTTTCAACTTTATGTACAAGAGCAAATAGAAATAACTATATATTTTTTTTAAAAAATTCCTGAATTTTGCGCCATCTGGCTTTCTCTATGGTTCCCTACGGCCGTCTAACTCCACCTGCCACCTGAAAGAAAAAAATAATAAATTTAAAGGAAGCAAGGAGCCACAAACCGTAGAGGCTAAGCGAAGAAGACCTTCATCGACGTCGAACTCTACCTGCCGCCATATACCGCCATATACCGCCAACCCACCGCCATATAGCTCAAACCTACCACCTGAAAGAAAAAATAAATGTAACAGTAACAATGAGCCACGAGCTCGTCCTCGTAAAATCCTTTGAAACCAACCAAGCCTGTAAAATCAAAGCGCTATTCATTGTATGGGGGCGAGGGAATCTCCTCAACCACCACCATCTGGATGATGGACTAAAACCCACAGTAGGAAAAAAAGAGCAAGTAATCATATAAGAATGATAAGAAATCCAGAAAACTTTGAGATTATCACTTGTCACCTTACAGGAAAATAAAGCCATGAATATGAGAACCTGTATTAAACTAAATTGATCAACCAATTTTTAAAATGATTAATTCATTCATTTCTTTAACATTTTTGATTAAACACTGACCTTTACTTTCATTGAATAGACTTATTATTTATTGTAGACTGGATGTTTAAATATTAGCAATTACAGCAGACGTTTGCAAAAAAGTGGGCGTTTCCTGCAAATGTCATTTCTCACAAAATCAGGTGATAATGTTCGCCCAGCAATGCAACTATCTCTTTATCTATAGAGACAAAAGAAAGATATTACAGAATGATCACTCTGAATGGCCGCCCATCCATGTAAATATCTCTATTTGTAAAGACAAAAGAATGAGGTTTAATCACCGTCTTAATGTGTAGTGACTGGGTTTATTTGTGAAGATACTGATGAATTAAAACATGGTTCAACCCAAAAGAAAACCTGTCAGCTTGAGCTTTATTTTATATAGCTTTGTTCTTTCAACTTTATGTACAAGAGCAAATAGAAATAACTATATTTTGTAAAAAAAATTTCCTGAATTTTGCGCCATCTGGCTTTGTCCATGGTTCCCTACTGCCGTCTAACTCCACCTGCCACCTGAAAGAAAAAAATAATAAATTTAAAGGAAGCAAGGAGCCACAAACCGTAGAGGCTAAGCGAAGAAGACCTTAATCGACGTCGAACTCTACCTGCCGCCATATACCGCCATATACCGCCAACCTACCGCCATATAGCTCAAACCTACCACCTGAAAGAAAAGATAAATGTAACAGTAACAATGAGCCACGAGCTCGTCCTCGTAAAATCCTTTGAAACCAACCAAGCCTGTAAAATCAAAGCGCTATTCATTGTATGGGGGCGAGGGAATCTCCTCAACCACCACCATCTGGATGATGGACTAAAACCCACAGTAGGAAAAAAAGAGCAAGTAATCATATAAGAATGATAAGAAATCCAGAAAACTTTGAGATTATCACTTGTCACCTTACAGGAAAATAAAGCCATGAATATGAGAACCTGTATTAAACTAAATTGATCAACCAATTTTTAAAAATTATTATTTCATTCATTTCTTTAACATTTTTTGATTAAACACTGACCTTTACTTTCATTGAATAGACTTATTATTTATTGTAGACTGGATGTTTAAATGTTAGCAATTACAGCAGACGTTTGCAAAAAAGTGGGCGTTTCCTGCAAATGTCATTTCTCACAAAATCAGGTGATAATGTTCGCCCAGCAATGCAACTATCTCTTTATCTATAGAGACAAAAGAAAGATATTACAGAATGATCACTCTGAATGTCCGCCCATCCATGTAAATATCTCTATTTGTAAAGACAAAAGAATGAGGTTTAATCACCGTCTTAATGTGTAGTGACTGGGTTTATTTGTGAAGATACTGATGAATGAAAACATGGTTCAACCCAAAAGAAAACCTGTCAGCTTGAGCTTTATTTTATATAGCTTTGTTCTTTCAACTTTATGTACAAGAGCAAATAGAAATAACTATATTTTGTAAAAAAAATTTCCTGAATTTTGCGCCATCTGGCTTTGTCCATGGTTCCCTACTGCCGTCTAACTCCACCTGCCACCTGAAAGAAAAAAATAATAAATTTAAAGGAAGCAAGGAGCCACAAACCGTAGAGGCTAAGCGAAGAAGACCTTCATCGACGTCGAACTCTACCTGCCGCCATTTACCGCCATATACCGCCAACCTACCGCCATATAGCTCAAACCTACCACCTGAAAGAAAAAATAAATGTAACAGTAACAATGAGCCACGAGCTCGTCCTCGTGAAATCCTTTGAAACCAACCAAGCCTGTAAAATCAAAGCGCTATTCATTGTATGGGGGCGAGGGAATCTCCTCAACCACCACCATCTGGATGATGGACTAAAACCCACAGTAGGAAAAAAAGAGCAAGTAATCATATAAGAATGATAAGAAATCCAGAAAACTTTGAGATTATCACTTGTCACCTTACAGGAAAATAAAGCCATGAATATGAGAACCTGTATTAAACTAAATTGATCAACCAATTTTTAAAAATTATTATTTCATTCATTTCTTTAACATTTTTGATTAAACACTGACCTTTCCTTTCATTGAATAGACTTATTATTTATTGTAGGCTGAATGTTTAAATGTTAGAAATTACCGCAGACGTTTGCAAAAAGTGGGTGTTTCCTGCAAAGTCACTTCTCACAAAATCAGGTGATAATGTTCGCCCAGCAATGCAACTATCTCTTTATCTATAGAGACAAAAGAAAGATATTACAGAATGATCACTCTGAATGTCCGCCCATCCATGTAAATATCTCTATTTGTAAAGACAAAAGAATGAGGTTTAATCACCGTCTTAATGTGTAGTGACTGGGTTTATTTGTGAAGATACTGATGAATGAAAACATGGTGCAACCCAAAAGAAAACCTGTCAGCTTGAGCTTTATTTTATATAGCTTTGTTCTTTCAACTTTATGTACAAGAGCAAATAGAAATAACTATATATTTTTTTAAAAAATTCCTGAATTTTGCGCCATCTGGCTTTCTCTATGGTTCCCTACGGCCGTCTAACTCCACCTGCCACCTGAAAGAAAAAAATAATAAATTTAAAGGAAGCAAGGAGCCACAAACCGTAGAGGCTAAGCGAAGAAGACCTTCATCGACGTCGAACTCTACCTGCCGCCATATACCGCCATATACCGCCAACCCACCGCCATATAGCTCAAACCTACCACCTGAAAGAAAAAATAAATGTAACAGTAACAATGAGCCACGAGCTCGTCCTCGTAAAATCCTTTGAAACCAACCAAGCCTGTAAAATCAAAGCGCTATTCATTGTATGGGGGCGAGGGAATCTCCTCAACCACCACCATCTGGATGATGGACTAAAACCCACAGTAGGAACAAAAGAGCAAGTAATCATATAAGAATGATAAGAAATCCAGAAAACTTTGAGATTATCACTTGTCACCTTACAGGAAAATAAAGCCATGAATATGAGAACCTGTATTAAACTAAATTGATCAACCAATTTTTAAAAATTATTATTTCATTCATTTCTTTAACATTTTTGATTAAACACTGACCTTTCCTTTCATTGAATAGACTTATTATTTATTGTAGGCTGAATGTTTAAATGTTAGAAATTACCGCAGACGTTTGCAAAAAGTGGGTGTTTCCTGCAAAGTCACTTCTCACAAAATCAGGTGATAATGTTCGCCCAGCAATGCAACTATCTCTTTATCTATAGAGACAAAAGAAAGATATTACAGAATGATCACTCTGAATGTCCGCCCATCCATGTAAATATCTCTATTTGTAAAGACAAAAGAATGAGGTTTAATCACCGTCTTAATGTGTAGTGACTGGGTTTATTTGTGAAGATACTGATGAATGAAAACATGGTTCAACCCAAAAGAAAACCTGTCAGCTTGAGCTTTATTTTATATAGCTTTGTTCTTTCAACTTTATGTACAAGAGCAAATAGAAATAACTATATTTTGTAAAAAAAATTTCCTGAATTTTGCGCCATCTGGCTTTGTCCATGGTTCCCTACTGCCGTCTAACTCCACCTGCCACCTGAAAGAAAAAAATAATAAATTTAAAGGAAGCAAGGAGCCACAAACCGTAGAGGCTAAGCGAAGAAGACCTTCATCGACGTCGAACTCTACCTGCCGCCATTTACCGCCATATACCGCCAACCTACCGCCATATAGCTCAAACCTACCACCTGAAAGAAAAAATAAATGTAACAGTAACAATGAGCCACGAGCTCGTCCTCGTGAAATCCTTTGAAACCAACCAAGCCTGTAAAATCAAAGCGCTATTCATTGTATGGGGGCGAGGGAATCTCCTCAACCACCACCATCTGGATGATGGACTAAAACCCACAGTAGGAAAAAAAGAGCAAGTAATCATATAAGAATGATAAGAAATCCAGAAAACTTTGAGATTATCACTTGTCACCTTACAGGAAAATAAAGCCATGAATATGAGAACCTGTATTAAACTAAATTGATTAACCAATTTTTTAAAATTATTATTTCATTCATTTCTTTAACATTTTTGATTAAACACTGACCTTTCCTTTCATTGAATAGACTTATTATTTATTGTAGACTGGATGTTTAAATGTTAGCAATTACAGCAGACGTTTGCAAAAAGTGGGCGTTTCCTGCAAATGTCATTTCTCACAAAATCAGGTAATAATGTTCGCCCAGCAATGCAACTATCTCTTTATCTATAGAGACAAAAGAAAGATATTACAGAATGATCACTCTGAATGGCCGCCCATCCGTGTAAATATCTCTATTTGTAAAGACAAAAGAATGAGGTTTAATCACCGTCTTAATGTGTAGTGACTGGGTTTATTTGTGAAGATACTGATGAATGAAAACATGGTGCAACCCAAAAGAAAACCTGTCAGCTTGAGCTTTATTTTATATAGCTTTGTTCTTTCAACTTTATGTACAAGAGCAAATAGAAATAACTATATATTTTTTTAAAAAATTCCTGAATTTTGCGCCATCTGGCTTTCTCTATGGTTCCCTACGGCCGTCTAACTCCACCTGCCACCTGAAAGAAAAAAATAATAAATTTAAAGGAAGCAAGGAGCCACAAACCGTAGAGGCTAAGCGAAGAAGACCTTCATCGACGTCGAACTCTACCTGCCGCCATATACCGCCATATACCGCCAACCCACCGCCATATAGCTCAAACCTACCACCTGAAAGAAAAAATAAATGTAACAGTAACAATGAGCCACGAGCTCGTCCTCGTAAAATCCTTTGAAACCAACCAAGCCTGTAAAATCAAAGCGCTATTCATTGTATGGGGGCGAGGGAATCTCCTCAACCACCACCATCTGGATGATGGACTAAAACCCACAGTAGGAACAAAAGAGCAAGTAATCATATAAGAATGATAAGAAATCCAGAAAACTTTGAGATTATCACTTGTCACCTTACAGGAAAATAAAGCCATGAATATGAGAACCTGTATTAAACTAAATTGATCAACCAATTTTTAAAAATTATTATTTCATTCATTTCTTTAACATTTTTGATTAAACACTGACCTTTCCTTTCATTGAATAGACTTATTATTTATTGTAGGCTGAATGTTTAAATGTTAGAAATTACCGCAGACGTTTGCAAAAAGTGGGTGTTTCCTGCAAAGTCACTTCTCACAAAATCAGGTGATAATGTTCGCCCAGCAATGCAACTATCTCTTTATCTATAGAGACAAAAGAAAGATATTACAGAATGATCACTCTGAATGTCCGCCCATCCATGTAAATATCTCTATTTGTAAAGACAAAAGAATGAGGTTTAATCACCGTCTTAATGTGTAGTGACTGGGTTTATTTGTGAAGATACTGATGAATGAAAACATGGTTCAACCCAAAAGAAAACCTGTCAGCTTGAGCTTTATTTTATATAGCTTTGTTCTTTCAACTTTATGTACAAGAGCAAATAGAAATAACTATATTTTGTAAAAAAAATTTCCTGAATTTTGCGCCATCTGGCTTTGTCCATGGTTCCCTACTGCCGTCTAACTCCACCTGCCACCTGAAAGAAAAAAATAATAAATTTAAAGGAAGCAAGGAGCCACAAACCGTAGAGGCTAAGCGAAGAAGACCTTCATCGACGTCGAACTCTACCTGCCGCCATTTACCGCCATATACCGCCAACCTACCGCCATATAGCTCAAACCTACCACCTGAAAGAAAAAATAAATGTAACAGTAACAATGAGCCACAAGCTCGTCCTCGTGAAATCCTTTGAAACCAACCAAGCCTGTAAAATCAAAGCGCTATTCATTGTATGGGGGCGAGGGAATCTCCTCAACCACCACCATCTGGATGATGGACTAAAACCCACAGTAGGAAAAAAAGAGCAAGTAATCATATAAGAATGATAAGAAATCCAGAAAACTTTGAGATTATCACTTGTCACCTTACAGGAAAATAAAGCCATGAATATGAGAACCTGTATTAAACTAAATTGATTAACCAATTTTTTAAAATTATTATTTCATTCATTTCTTTAACATTTTTGATTAAACACTGACCTTTCCTTTCATTGAATAGACTTATTATTTATTGTAGACTGGATGTTTAAATGTTAGCAATTACAGCAGACGTTTGCAAAAAGTGGGCGTTTCCTGCAAATGTCATTTCTCACAAAATCAGGTAATAATGTTCGCCCAGCAATGCAACTATCTCTTTATCTATAGAGACAAAAGAAAGATATTACAGAATGATCACTCTGAATGGCCGCCCATCCGTGTAAATATCTCTATTTGTAAAGACAAAAGAATGAGGTTTAATCACCGTCTTAATGTGTAGTGACAGGGTTTATTTGTGAAGATACTGATGAATGAAAACATGGTGCAACCCAAAAGAAAACCTGTCAGCTTGAGCTTTATTTTATATAGCTTTGTTCTTTCAACTTTATGTACAAGAGCAAATAGAAATAACTATATATATTTTTTTAAAAATTCCTGAATTTTGCGCCATCTGGCTTTCTCTATGGTTCCCTACGGCCGTCTAACTCCACCTGCCACCTGAAAGAAAAAAATAATAAATTTAAAGGAAGCAAGGAGCCACAAACCGTAGAGGCTAAGCGAAGAAGACCTTCATCGACGTCGAACTCTACCTGCCGCCATATACCGCCATATACCGCCAACCCACCGCCATATAGCTCAAACCTACCACCTGAAAGAAAAAATAAATGTAACAGTAACAATGAGCCACGCGCTCGTCCTCCTAAAAATCCTTGGAAACCAACCAAGCCTGTAAAATCAAAGCGCTATTCATTGTATGGGGGCGAGGGAATCTCCTCAACCACCACCATCTGGATGATGGACTAAAACCCACAGTAGGAACAAAAGAGCAAGTAATCATATAAGAATGATAAGAAATCCAGAAAACTTTGAGATTATCACTTGTCACCTTACAGGAAAATAAAGCCATGAATATGAGAACCTGTATTAAACTAAATTGATTAACCAATTTTTTAAAATTATTATTTCATTCATTTCTTTAACATTTTTGATTAAACACTGACCTTTACTTTCATTGAATAGACTTATTATTTATTGTAGACTGGATGTTTAAATGTTAGCAATTACAGCAGACGTTTGCAAAAAGTGGGCGTTTCCTGCAAATGTCATTTCTCACAAAATCAGGTGATAATGTTCGCCCAGCAATGCAACTATCTCTTTATCTATAGAGACAAAAGAAAGATATTACAGAATGATCACTCTGAATGGCCGCCCATCCGTGTAAATATCTCTATTTGTAAAGACAAAAGAATGAGGTTTAATCACCGTCTTAATGTGTAGTGACTGGGTTTATTTGTGAAGATACTGATGAATGAAAACATGGTGCAACCCAAAAGAAAACCTGTCAGCTTGAGCTTTATTTTATATAGCTTTGTTCTTTCAACTTTATGTACAAAAGCAAATAGAAATAACTATATATTTTTTTTTAAAAATTCCTGAATTTTGCGCCATCTGGCTTTCTCTATGGTTCCCTACGGCCGTCTAACTCCACCTGCCACCTGAAAGAAAAAAATAATAAATTTAAAGGAAGCAAGGAGCCACAAACCGTAGAGGCTAAGCGAAGAAGACCTTCATCGACGTCGAACTCTACCTGCCGCCATTTACCGCCATATACCGCCAACCTACCGCCATATAGCTCAAACCTACCACCTGAAAGAAAAAATAAATGTAACAGTAACAATGAGCCACGAGCTCGTCCTCGTGAAATCCTTTGAAACCAACCAAGCCTGTAAAATCAAAGCGCTATTCATTGTATGGGGGCGAGGGAATCTCCTCAACCACCACCATCTGGATGATGGACTAAAACCCACAGTAGGAACAAAAGAGCAAGTAATCATATAAGAATGATAAGAAATCCAGAAAACTTTGAGATTATCACTTGTCACCTTACAGGAAAATAAAGCCATGAATATGAGAACCTGTATTAAACTAAATTGATCAACCAATTTTTAAAAATTATTATTTCATTCATTTCTTTAACATTTTTGATTAAACACTGACCTTTCCTTTCATTGAATAGACTTATTATTTATTGTAGGCTGAATGTTTAAATGTTAGAAATTACCGCAGACGTTTGCAAAAAGTGGGTGTTTCCTGCAAAGTCACTTCTCACAAAATCAGGTGATAATGTTCGCCCAGCAATGCAACTATCTCTTTATCTATAGAGACAAAAGAAAGATATTACAGAATGATCACTCTGAATGTCCGCGCATCCATGTAAATATCTCTATTTGTAAAGACAAAAGAATGAGGTTTAATCACCGTCTTAATGTGTAGTGACTGGGTTTATTTGTGAAGATACTGATGAATGAAAACATGGTTCAACCCAAAAGAAAACCTGTCAGCTTGAGCTTTATTTTATATAGCTTTGTTCTTTCAACTTTATGTACAAAAGCAAATAGAAATAACTATATATTTTTTTAAAAAATTCCTGAATTTTGCGCCATCTGGCTTTCTCTATGGTTCCCTACGGCCGTCTAACTCCACCTGCCACCTGAAAGAAAAAAATAATAAATTTAAAGGAAGCAAGGAGCCACAAACCGTAGAGGCTTAAAAAGCTGTGGCCTCGCACAAATCAGTGTTTTCTTGGCTATTGCTGGGGTAGTCGAGCACCGTGTTGGCTTGTCAGTGAATCAGTCCTGAGAATTTGTCTGAAGATCGAAGCATCTCATGGCCCGTACGGGGATCGAACCCGTGACCTTGGCGTTATTAGCACCACGCTCTAACCATCTGAGCTAACCGGCCTAAGGGTCACCTTAAGAAGACCTTCATCGACGTCGAACTCCACCACCCGCCATATACCGCCATATACCGCCAACCTACCGCCATATAGCTCAAACCTACCGCCGGCTAACTCCACCTGCCACCTGAAAGAAAAAATAAATGTAACAGTAACAATGAGCCACGCGCTCGTCCTCCTAAAATCCTTGGAAACCAACCAAGCCTGTAAAATCAAAGCGCTATTCATTGTATGGGGGCGAGGGAATCTCCTCAACCACCACCATCTGGATGATGGACTAAAACCCACAGTAGGAACAAAAGAGCAAGTAATCATATAAGAATGATAAGAAATCCAGAAAACTTTGAGATTATCACTTGTCACCTTACAGGAAAATAAAGCCATGAATATGAGAACCTGTATTAAACTAAATTGATCAACCAATTTTTAAAAATTATTATTTCATTCATTTCTTTAACATTTTTGATTAAACACTGACCTTTCCTTTCATTGAATAGACTTATTATTTATTGTAGGCTGAATGTTTAAATGTTAGAAATTACCGCAGACGTTTGCAAAAAGTGGGTGTTTCCTGCAAAGTCACTTCTCACAAAATCAGGTGATAATGTTCGCCCAGCAATGCAACTATCTCTTTATCTATAGAGACAAAAGAAAGATATTACAGAATGATCACTCTGAATGTCCGCCCATCCATGTAAATATCTCTATTTGTAAAGACAAAAGAATGAGGTTTAATCACCGTCTTAATGTGTAGTGACTGGGTTTATTTGTGAAGATACTGATGAATGAAAACATGGTTCAACCCAAAAGAAAACCTGTCAGCTTGAGCTTTATTTTATATAGCTTTGTTCTTTCAACTTTATGTACAAGAGCAAATAGAAATAACTATATTTTGTAAAAAAAATTTCCTGAATTTTGCGCCATCTGGCTTTGTCCATGGTTCCCTACTGCCGTCTAACTCCACCTGCCACCTGAAAGAAAAAAATAATAAATTTAAAGGAAGCAAGGAGCCACAAACCGTAGAGGCTAAGCGAAGAAGACCTTCATCGACGTCGAACTCTACCTGCCGCCATTTACCGCCATATACCGCCAACCTACCGCCATATAGCTCAAACCTACCACCTGAAAGAAAAAATAAATGTAACAGTAACAATGAGCCACGAGCTCGTCCTCGTGAAATCCTTTGAAACCAACCAAGCCTGTAAAATCAAAGCGCTATTCATTGTATGGGGGCGAGGGAATCTCCTCAACCACCACCATCTGGATGATGGACTAAAACCCACAGTAGGAAAAAAAGAGCAAGTAATCATATAAGAATGATAAGAAATCCAGAAAACTTTGAGATTATCACTTGTCACCTTACAGGAAAATAAAGCCATGAATATGAGAACCTGTATTAAACTAAATTGATTAACCAATTTTTTAAAATTATTATTTCATTCATTTCTTTAACATTTTTGATTAAACACTGACCTTTCCTTTCATTGAATAGACTTATTATTTATTGTAGACTGGATGTTTAAATGTTAGCAATTACAGCAGACGTTTGCAAAAAGTGGGCGTTTCCTGCAAATGTCATTTCTCACAAAATCAGGTAATAATGTTCGCCCAGCAATGCAACTATCTCTTTATCTATAGAGACAAAAGAAAGATATTACAGAATGATCACTCTGAATGGCCGCCCATCCGTGTAAATATCTCTATTTGTAAAGACAAAAGAATGAGGTTTAATCACCGTCTTAATGTGTAGTGACTGGGTTTATTTGTGAAGATACTGATGAATGAAAACATGGTGCAACCCAAAAGAAAACCTGTCAGCTTGAGCTTTATTTTATATAGCTTTGTTCTTTCAACTTTATGTACAAGAGCAAATAGAAATAACTATATATTTTTTTTAAAAATTCCTGAATTTTGCGCCATCTGGCTTTCTCTATGGTTCCCTACGGCCGTCTAACTCCACCTGCCACCTGAAAGAAAAAAATAATAAATTTAAAGGAAGCAAGGAGCCACAAACCGTAGAGGCTAAGCGAAGAAGACCTTCATCGACGTCGAACTCTACCTGCCGCCATATACCGCCATATACCGCCAACCCACCGCCATATAGCTCAAACCTACCACCTGAAAGAAAAAATAAATGTAACAGTAACAATGAGCCACGAGCTCGTCCTCGTAAAATCCTTTGAAACCAACCAAGCCTGTAAAATCAAAGCGCTATTCATTGTATGGGGGCGAGGGAATCTCCTCAACCACCACCATCTGGATGATGGACTAAAACCCACAGTAGGAACAAAAGAGCAAGTAATCATATAAGAATGATAAGAAATCCAGAAAACTTTGAGATTATCACTTGTCACCTTACAGGAAAATAAAGCCATGAATATGAGAACCTGTATTAAACTAAATTGATCAACCAATTTTTAAAAATTATTATTTCATTCATTTCTTTAACATTTTTGATTAAACACTGACCTTTCCTTTCATTGAATAGACTTATTATTTATTGTAGGCTGAATGTTTAAATGTTAGAAATTACCGCAGACGTTTGCAAAAAGTGGGTGTTTCCTGCAAAGTCACTTCTCACAAAATCAGGTGATAATGTTCGCCCAGCAATGCAACTATCTCTTTATCTATAGAGACAAAAGAAAGATATTACAGAATGATCACTCTGAATGTCCGCCCATCCATGTAAATATCTCTATTTGTAAAGACAAAAGAATGAGGTTTAATCACCGTCTTAATGTGTAGTGACTGGGTTTATTTGTGAAGATACTGATGAATGAAAACATGGTTCAACCCAAAAGAAAACCTGTCAGCTTGAGCTTTAATTTATATAGCTTTGTTCTTTCAACTTTATGTACAAGAGCAAATAGAAATAACTATATTTTGTAAAAAAAATTTCCTGAATTTTGCGCCATCTGGCTTTGTCAATGGTTCCCTACTGCCGTCTAACTCCACCTGCCACCTGAAAGAAAAAAATAATAAATTTAAAGGAAGCAAGGAGCCACAAACCGTAGAGGCTAAGCGAAGAAGACCTTCATCGACGTCGAACTCTACCTGCCGCCATTTACCGCCATATACCGCCAACCTACCGCCATATAGCTCAAACCTACCACCTGAAAGAAAAAATAAATGTAACAGTAACAATGAGCCACGAGCTCGTCCTCGTGAAATCCTTTGAAACCAACCAAGCCTGTAAAATCAAAGCGCTATTCATTGTATGGGGGCGAGGGAATCTCCTCAACCACCACCATCTGGATGATGGACTAAAACCCACAGTAGGAACAAAAGAGCAAGTAATCATATAAGAATGATAAGAAATCCAGAAAACTTTGAGATTATCACTTGTCACCTTACAGGAAAATAAAGCCATGAATATGAGAACCTGTATTAAACTAAATTGATTAACCAATTTTTTAAAATTATTATTTCATTCATTTCTTTAACATTTTTGATTAAACACTGACCTTTCCTTTCATTGAATAGACTTATTATTTATTGTAGACTGGATGTTTAAATGTTAGCAATTACAGCAGACGTTTGCAAAAAGTGGGCGTTTCCTGCAAATGTCATTTCTCACAAAATCAGGTAATAATGTTCGCCCAGCAATGCAACTATCTCTTTATCTATAGAGACAAAAGAAAGATATTACAGAATGATCACTCTGAATGGCCGCCCATCCGTGTAAATATCTCTATTTGTAAAGACAAAAGAATGAGGTTTAATCACCGTCTTAATGTGTAGTGACTGGGTTTATTTGTGAAGATACTGATGAATGAAAACATGGTGCAACCCAAAAGAAAACCTGTCAGCTTGAGCTTTATTTTATATACCTTTGTTCTTTCAACTTTATGTACAAGAGCAAATAGAAATAACTATATATTTTTTTTAAAAAATTCCTGAATTTTGCGCCATCTGGCTTTCTCTATGGTTCCCTACGGCCGTCTAACTCCACCTGCCACCTGAAAGAAAAAAATAATAAATTTAAAGGAAGCAAGGAGCCACAAACCGTAGAGGCTAAGCGAAGAAGACCTTCATCGACGTCGAACTCTACCTGCCGCCATATACCGCCATATACCGCCAACCCACCGCCATATAGCTCAAACCTACCACCTGAAAGAAAAAATAAATGTAACAGTAACAATGAGCCACGAGCTCGTCCTCGTAAAATCCTTTGAAACCAACCAAGCCTGTAAAATCAAAGCGCTATTCATTGTATGGGGGCGAGGGAATCTCCTCAACCACCACCATCTGGATGATGGACTAAAACCCACAGTAGGAAAAAAAGAGCAAGTAATCATATAAGAATGATAAGAAATCCAGAAAACTTTGAGATTATCACTTGTCACCTTACAGGAAAATAAAGCCATGAATATGAGAACCTGTATTAAACTAAATTGATCAACCAATTTTTAAAAATTATTATTTCATTCATTTCTTTAACATTTTTGATTAAACACTGACCTTTCCTTTCATTGAATAGACTTATTATTTATTGTAGGCTGAATGTTTAAATGTTAGAAATTACCGCAGACGTTTGCAAAAAGTGGGTGTTTCCTGCAAAGTCACTTCTCACAAAATCAGGTGATAATGTTCGCCCAGCAATGCAACTATCTCTTTATCTATAGAGACAAAAGAAAGATATTACAGAATGATCACTCTGAATGGCCGCCCATCCATGTAAATATCTCTATTTGTAAAGACAAAAGAATGAGGTTTAATCACCGTCTTAATGTGTAGTGACTGGGTTTATTTGTGAAGATACTGATGAATGAAAACATGGTTCAACCCAAAAGAAAACCTGTCAGCTTGAGCTTTATTTTATATAGCTTTGTTCTTTCAACTTTATGTACAAGAGCAAATAGAAATAACTATATTTTGTAAAAAAAATTTCCTGAATTTTGCGCCATCTGGCTTTGTCCATGGT
Source organism: Ictalurus punctatus (assembly GCF_001660625.3). NCBI lineage: Eukaryota > Metazoa > Chordata > Actinopteri > Siluriformes > Ictaluridae > Ictalurus > Ictalurus punctatus. Next base: position 13,509,222 of record NC_030417.2, on the reverse strand, counting down.
TCCCTACTGCCGTCTAACTCCACCTGCCACCTGAAAGAAAAAAATAATAAATTTAAAGGAAGCAAGGAGCCACAAACCGTAGAGGCTAAGCGAAGAAGACCTTCATCGACGTCGAACTCTACCTGCCGCCATTTACCGCCATATACCGCCAACCTACCGCCATATAGCTCAAACCTACCACCTGAAAGAAAAAATAAATGTAACAGTAACAATGAGCCACGAGCTCGTCCTCGTGAAATCCTTTGAAACCAACCAAGCCTGTAAAATCAAAGCGCTATTCATTGTATGGGGGCGAGGGAATCTCCTCAACCACCACCATCTGGATGATGGACTAAAACCCACAGTAGGAACAAAAGAGCAAGTAATCATATAAGAATGATAAGAAATCCAGAAAACTTTGAGATTATCACTTGTCACCTTACAGGAAAATAAAGCCATGAATATGAGAACCTGTATTAAACTAAATTGATTAACCAATTTTTTAAAATTATTATTTCATTCATTTCTTTAACATTTTTGATTAAACACTGACCTTTCCTTTCATTGAATAGACTTATTATTTATTGTAGACTGGATGTTTAAATGTTAGCAATTACAGCAGACGTTTGCAAAAAGTGGGTGTTTCCTGCAAAGTCATTTCTCACAAAATCAGGTGATAATGTTCGCCCAGCAATGCAACTATCTCTTTATCTATAGAGATAAAAGAAAGATATTACAGAATGATCACTCTGAATGGCCGCCCATCCGTGTAAATATCTCTATTTGTAAAGACAAAAGAATGAGGTTTAATCACCGTCTTAATGTGTAGTGACTGGGTTTATTTGTGAAGATACTGATGAATGAAAACATGGTGCAACCCAAAAGAAAACCTGTCAGCTTGAGCTTTATTTTATATACCTTTGTTCTTTCAACTTTATGTACAAGAGCAAATAGAAATAACTATATATTTTTTTTAAAAATTCCTGAATTTTGCGCCATCTGGCTTTCTCTATGGTTCCCTACGGCCGTCTAACTCCACCTGCCACCTGAAAGAAAAAAATAATAAATTTAAAGGAAGCAAGGAGCCACAAACCGTAGAGGCTAAGCGAAGAAGACCTTCATCGACGTCGAACTCTACCTGCCGCCATATACCGCCATATACCGCCAACCCACCGCCATATAGCTCAAACCTACCACCTGAAAGAAAAAATAAATGTAACAGTAACAATGAGCCACGAGCTCGTCCTCGTAAAATCCTTTGAAACCAACCAAGCCTGTAAAATCAAAGCGCTATTCATTGTATGGGGGCGAGGGAATCTCCTCAACCACCACCATCTGGATGATGGACTAAAACCCACAGTAGGAACAAAAGAGCAAGTAATCATATAAGAATGATAAGAAATCCAGAAAACTTTGAGATTATCACTTGTCACCTTACAGGAAAATAAAGCCATGAATATGAGAACCTGTATTAAACTAAATTGATCAACCAATTTTTAAAAATTATTATTTCATTCATTTCTTTAACATTTTTGATTAAACACTGACCTTTCCTTTCATTGAATAGACTTATTATTTATTGTAGGCTGAATGTTTAAATGTTAGAAATTACCGCAGACGTTTGCAAAAAGTGGGTGTTTCCTGCAAAGTCACTTCTCACAAAATCAGGTGATAATGTTCGCCCAGCAATGCAACTATCTCTTTATCTATAGAGACAAAAGAAAGATATTACAGAATGATCACTCTGAATGTCCGCCCATCCATGTAAATATCTCTATTTGTAAAGACAAAAGAATGAGGTTTAATCACCGTCTTAATGTGTAGTGACTGGGTTTATTTGTGAAGATACTGATGAATGAAAACATGGTTCAACCCAAAAGAAAACCTGTCAGCTTGAGCTTTAATTTATATAGCTTTGTTCTTTCAACTTTATGTACAAGAGCAAATAGAAATAACTATATTTTGTAAAAAAAATTTCCTGAATTTTGCGCCATCTGGCTTTGTCCATGGTTCCCTACTGCCGTCTAACTCCACCTGCCACCTGAAAGAAAAAAATAATAAATTTAAAGGAAGCAAGGAGCCACAAACCGTAGAGGCTAAGCGAAGAAGACCTTCATCGACGTCGAACTCTACCTGCCGCCATTTACCGCCATATACCGCCAACCTACCGCCATATAGCTCAAACCTACCACCTGAAAGAAAAAATAAATGTAACAGTAACAATGAGCCACGAGCTCGTCCTCGTGAAATCCTTTGAAACCAACCAAGCCTGTAAAATCAAAGCGCTATTCATTGTATGGGGGCGAGGGAATCTCCTCAACCACCACCATCTGGATGATGGACTAAAACCCACAGTAGGAACAAAAGAGCAAGTAATCATATAAGAATGATAAGAAATCCAGAAAACTTTGAGATTATCACTTGTCACCTTACAGGAAAATAAAGCCATGAATATGAGAACCTGTATTAAACTAAATTGATTAACCAATTTTTTAAAATTATTATTTCATTCATTTCTTTAACATTTTTGATTAAACACTGACCTTTCCTTTCATTGAATAGACTTATTATTTATTGTAGACTGGATGTTTAAATGTTAGCAATTACAGCAGACGTTTGCAAAAAGTGGGCGTTTCCTGCAAATGTCATTTCTCACAAAATCAGGTAATAATGTTCGCCCAGCAATGCAACTATCTCTTTATCTATAGAGACAAAAGAAAGATATTACAGAATGATCACTCTGAATGGCCGCCCATCCGTGTAAATATCTCTATTTGTAAAGACAAAAGAATGAGGTTTAATCACCGTCTTAATGTGTAGTGACTGGGTTTATTTGTGAAGATACTGATGAATGAAAACATGGTGCAACCCAAAAGAAAACCTGTCAGCTTGAGCTTTATTTTATATACCTTTGTTCTTTCAACTTTATGTACAAGAGCAAATAGAAATAACTATATATTTTTTTTAAAAAATTCCTGAATTTTGCGCCATCTGGCTTTCTCTATGGTTCCCTACGGCCGTCTAACTCCACCTGCCACCTGAAAGAAAAAAATAATAAATTTAAAGGAAGCAAGGAGCCACAAACCGTAGAGGCTAAGCGAAGAAGACCTTCATCGACGTCGAACTCTACCTGCCGCCATATACCGCCATATACCGCCAACCCACCGCCATATAGCTCAAACCTACCACCTGAAAGAAAAAATAAATGTAACAGTAACAATGAGCCACGAGCTCGTCCTCGTAAAATCCTTTGAAACCAACCAAGCCTGTAAAATCAAAGCGCTATTCATTGTATGGGGGCGAGGGAATCTCCTCAACCACCACCATCTGGATGATGGACTAAAACCCACAGTAGGAAAAAAAGAGCAAGTAATCATATAAGAATGATAAGAAATCCAGAAAACTTTGAGATTATCACTTGTCACCTTACAGGAAAATAAAGCCATGAATATGAGAACCTGTATTAAACTAAATTGATCAACCAATTTTTAAAAATTATTATTTCATTCATTTCTTTAACATTTTTGATTAAACACTGACCTTTCCTTTCATTGAATAGACTTATTATTTATTGTAGGCTGAATGTTTAAATGTTAGAAATTACCGCAGACGTTTGCAAAAAGTGGGTGTTTCCTGCAAAGTCACTTCTCACAAAATCAGGTGATAATGTTCGCCCAGCAATGCAACTATCTCTTTATCTATAGAGACAAAAGAAAGATATTACAGAATGATCACTCTGAATGGCCGCCCATCCATGTAAATATCTCTATTTGTAAAGACAAAAGAATGAGGTTTAATCACCGTCTTAATGTGTAGTGACTGGGTTTATTTGTGAAGATACTGATGAATGAAAACATGGTTCAACCCAAAAGAAAACCTGTCAGCTTGAGCTTTATTTTATATAGCTTTGTTCTTTCAACTTTATGTACAAGAGCAAATAGAAATAACTATATTTTGTAAAAAAAATTTCCTGAATTTTGCGCCATCTGGCTTTGTCCATGGTTCCCTACTGCCGTCTAACTCCACCTGCCACCTGAAAGAAAAAAATAATAAATTTAAAGGAAGCAAGGAGCCACAAACCGTAGAGGCTAAGCGAAGAAGACCTTCATCGACGTCGAACTCTACCTGCCGCCATTTACCGCCATATACCGCCAACCTACCGCCATATAGCTCAAACCTACCACCTGAAAGAAAAAATAAATGTAACAGTAACAATGAGCCACGAGCTCGTCCTCGTGAAATCCTTTGAAACCAACCAAGCCTGTAAAATCAAAGCGCTATTCATTGTATGGGGGCGAGGGAATCTCCTCAACCACCACCATCTGGATGATGGACTAAAACCCACAGTAGGAACAAAAGAGCAAGTAATCATATAAGAATGATAAGAAATCCAGAAAAATTTGAGATTATCACTTGTCACCTTACAGGAAAATAAAGCCATGAATATGAGAACCTGTATTAAACTAAATTGATTAACCAATTTTTTAAAATTATTATTTCATTCATTTCTTTAACATTTTTGATTAAACACTGACCTTTCCTTTCATTGAATAGACTTATTATTTATTGTAGACTGGATGTTTAAATGTTAGCAATTACAGCAGACGTTTGCAAAAAGTGGGTGTTTCCTGCAAAGTCATTTCTCACAAAATCAGGTGATAATGTTCGCCCAGCAATGCAACTATCTCTTTATCTATAGAGATAAAAGAAAGATATTACAGAATGATCACTCTGAATGGCCGCCCATCCGTGTAAATATCTCTATTTGTAAAGACAAAAGAATGAGGTTTAATCACCGTCTTAATGTGTAGTGACTGGGTTTATTTGTGAAGATACTGATGAATGAAAACATGGTGCAACCCAAAAGAAAACCTGTCAGCTTGAGCTTTATTTTATATAGCTTTGTTCTTTCAACTTTATGTACAAGAGCAAATAGAAATAACTATATATTTTTTTAAAAAATTCCTGAATTTTGCGCCATCTGGCTTTCTCTATGGTTCCCTACGGCCGTCTAACTCCACCTGCCACCTGAAAGAAAAAAATAATAAATTTAAAGGAAGCAAGGAGCCACAAACCGTAGAGGCTAAGCGAAGAAGACCTTAATCGACGTCGAACTCTACCTGCCGCCATATACCGCCATATACCGCCAACCCACCGCCATATAGCTCAAACCTACCACCTGAAAGAAAAAATAAATGTAACAGTAACAATGAGCCACGAGCTCGTCCTCGTAAAATCCTTTGAAACCAACCAAGCCTGTAAAATCAAAGCGCTATTCATTGTATGGGGGCGAGGGAATCTCCTCAACCACCACCATCTGGATGATGGACTAAAACCCACAGTAGGAACAAAAGAGCAAGTAATCATATAAGAATGATAAGAAATCCAGAAAACTTTGAGATTATCACTTGTCACCTTACAGGAAAATAAAGCCATGAATATGAGAACCTGTATTAAACTAAATTGATCAACCAATTTTTAAAATGATTAATTCATTCATTTCTTTAACATTTTTGATTAAACACTGACCTTTACTTTCATTGAATAGACTTATTATTTATTGTAGACTGGATGTTTAAATATTAGCAATTACAGCAGACGTTTGCAAAAAAGTGGGCGTTTCCTGCAAATGTCATTTCTCACAAAATCAGGTGATAATGTTCGCCCAGCAATGCAACTATCTCTTTATCTATAGAGACAAAAGAAAGATATTACAGAATGATCACTCTGAATGGCCGCCCATCCATGTAAATATCTCTATTTGTAAAGACAAAAGAATGAGGTTTAATCACCGTCTTAATGTGTAGTGACTGGGTTTATTTGTGAAGATACTGATGAATTAAAACATGGTTCAACCCAAAAGAAAACCTGTCAGCTTGAGCTTTATTTTATATAGCTTTGTTCTTTCAACTTTATGTACAAGAGCAAATAGAAATAACTATATTTTGTAAAAAAAATTTCCTGAATTTTGCGCCATCTGGCTTTGTCCATGGTTCCCTACTGCCGTCTAACTCCACCTGCCACCTGAAAGAAAAAAATAATAAATTTAAAGGAAGCAAGGAGCCACAAACCGTAGAGGCTAAGCGAAGAAGACCTTCATCGACGTCGAACTCTACCTGCCGCCATTTACCGCCATATACCGCCAACCTACCGCCATATAGCTCAAACCTACCACCTGAAAGAAAAAATAAATGTAACAGTAACAATGAGCCACGAGCTCGTCCTCGTGAAATCCTTTGAAACCAACCAAGCCTGTAAAATCAAAGCGCTATTCATTGTATGGGGGCGAGGGAATCTCCTCAACCACCACCATCTGGATGATGGACTAAAACCCACAGTAGGAAAAAAAGAGCAAGTAATCATATAAGAATGATAAGAAATCCAGAAAACTTTGAGATTATCACTTGTCACCTTACAGGAAAATAAAGCCATGAATATGAGAACCTGTATTAAACTAAATTGATTAACCAATTTTTTAAAATTATTATTTCATTCATTTCTTTAACATTTTTGATTAAACACTGACCTTTACTTTCATTGAATAGACTTATTATTTATTGTAGACTGGATGTTTAAATGTTAGCAATTACAGCAGACGTTTGCAAAAAGTGGGCGTTTCCTGCAAATGTCATTTCTCACAAAATCAGGTGATAATGTTCGCCCAGCAATGCAACTATCTCTTTATCTATAGAGACAAAAGAAAGATATTACAGAATGATCACTCTGAATGGCCGCCCATCCGTGTAAATATCTCTATTTGTAAAGACAAAAGAATGAGGTTTAATCACCGTCTTAATGTGTAGTGACTGGGTTTATTTGTGAAGATACTGATGAATGAAAACATGGTGCAACCCAAAAGAAAACCTGTCAGCTTGAGCTTTATTTTATATAGCTTTGTTCTTTCAACTTTATGTACAAAAGCAAATAGAAATAACTATATATTTTTTAAAAAAAATTCCTGAATTTTGCGCCATCTGGCTTTCTCTATGGTTCCCTACGGCCGTCTAACTCCACCTGCCACCTGAAAGAAAAAAATAATAAATTTAAAGGAAGCAAGGAGCCACAAACCGTAGAGGCTTAAAAAGCTGTGGCCTCGCACAAATCAGTGTTTTCTTGGCTATTGCTGGAGGTAGTCGAGCACCGTGTTGGCTTGTCAGTGAATCAGTCCTGAGAATTTGTCTGAAGATCGAAGCATCTCATGGCCCGTACGGGGATCGAACCCGTGACCTTGGCGTTATTAGCACCACGCTCTAACCATCTGAGCTAACCGGCCTAAGGGTCACCTTAAGACTGGCTCCGTACCGTGAGCTAGGACGGGGCTAAGCGAAGAATACCTTCATCGACGTCGAACTCCACCTCCCGCCATATACCGCCATATACCGCCAACCTACCGCCATATAGCTCAAACCTACCGCCGGCTAACTCCACCTGCCACCTGAAAGAAAAAATAAATGTAACAGTAACAATGAGCCACGCGCTCGTCCTCCTAAAATCCTTGGAAACCAACCAAGCCTGTAAAATCAAAGCGCTATTCATTGTATGGGGGCGAGGGAATCTCCTCAACCACCACCATCTGGATGATGGACTAAAACCCACAGTAGGAAAAAAAGAGCAAGTAATCATATAAGAATGATAAGAAATCCAGAAAACTTTGAGATTATCACTTGTCACCTTACAGGAAAATAAAGCCATGAATATGAGAACCTGTATTAAACTAAATTGATCAACCAATTTTTAAAAATTATTATTTCATTCATTTCTTTAACATTTTTTGATTAAACACTGACCTTTACTTTCATTGAATAGACTTATTATTTATTGTAGACTGGATGTTTAAATGTTAGCAATTACAGCAGACGTTTGCAAAAAAGTGGGCGTTTCCTGCAAATGTCATTTCTCACAAAATCAGGTGATAATGTTCGCCCAGCAATGCAACTATCTCTTTATCTATAGAGACAAAAGAAAGATATTACAGAATGATCACTCTGAATGGCCGCCCATCCATGTAAATATCTCTATTTGTAAAGACAAGAATGAGGTTTAATCACCGTCTTAATGTGTAGTGACTGGGTTTATTTGTGAAGATACTGATGAATGAAAACATAGTGCAACCCAAAAGAAAACCTGTCAGCTTGAGCTTTATTTTATATAGCTTTGTTCTTTCAACTTTATGTACAAAAGCAAATAGAAATAACTATATTTTGTAAAAAAAATTTCCTGAATTTTGCGCCATCTGGCTTTCTCTATGGTTCCCTACTGCCGTCTAACTCCACCTGCCACCTGAAAGAAAAAAATAATAAATTTAAAGGAAGCAAGGAGCCACAAACCGTAGAGGCTAAGCGAAGAAGACCTTAATCGACGTCGAACTCTACCTGCCGCCATATACCGCCATATACCGCCAACCTACCGCCATATAGCTCAAACCTACCACCTGAAAGAAAAGATAAATGTAACAGTAACAATGAGCCACGAGCTCGTCCTCGTAAAATCCTTTGAAACCAACCAAGCCTGTAAAATCAAAGCGCTATTCATTGTATGGGGGCGAGGGAATCTCCTCAACCACCACCATCTGGATGATGGACTAAAACCCACAGTAGGAAAAAAAGAGCAAGTAATCATATAAGAATGATAAGAAATCCAGAAAACTTTGAGATTATCACTTGTCACCTTACAGGAAAATAAAGCCATGAATATGAGAACCTGTATTAAACTAAATTGATCAACCAATTTTTAAAAATTATTATTTCATTCATTTCTTTAACATTTTTTGATTAAACACTGACCTTTACTTTCATTGAATAGACTTATTATTTATTGTAGACTGGATGTTTAAATGTTAGCAATTACAGCAGACGTTTGCAAAAAAGTGGGCGTTTCCTGCAAATGTCATTTCTCACAAAATCAGGTGATAATGTTCGCCCAGCAATGCAACTATCTCTTTATCTATAGAGACAAAAGAAAGATATTACAGAATGATCACTCTGAATGGCCACCCATCCATGTAAATATCTCTATTTGTAAAGACAAGAATGAGGTTTAATCACCGTCTTAATGTGTAGTGACTGGGTTTATTTGTGAAGATACTGATGAATGAAAACATAGTGCAACCCAAAAGAAAACCTGTCAGCTTGAGCTTTATTTTATATAGCTTTGTTCTTTCAACTTTATGTACAAAAGCAAATAGAAATAACTATATTTTGTAAAAAAAATTTCCTGAATTTTGCGCCATCTGGCTTTCTCTACGGTTCCCTACTGCCGTCTAACTCCACCTGCCACCTGAAAGAAAAAAATAATAAATTTAAAGGAAGCAAGGAGCCACAAACCGTAGAGGCTAAGCGAAGAAGACCTTAATCGACGTCGAACTCGACCTGCCGCCATATACCGCCATATACCGCCAACCTACCGCCATATAGCTCAAACCTACCACCTGAAAGAAAAGATAAATGTAACAGTAACAATGAGCCACGAGCTCGTCCTCGTAAAATCCTTTGAAACCAACCAAGCCTGTAAAATCAAAGCGCTATTCATTGTATGGGGGCGAGGGAATCTCCTCAACCACCACCATCTGGATGATGGACTAAAACCCACAGTAGGAAAAAAAGAGCAAGTAATCATATAAGAATGATAAGAAATCCAGAAAACTTTGAGATTATCACTTGTCACCTTACAGGAAAATAAAGCCATGAATATGAGAACCTGTATTAAACTAAATTGATCAACCAATTTTTTAAAATTATTATTTCATTCATTTCTTTAACATTTTTGATTAAACACTGACCTTTACTTTCATTGAATAGACTTACTATTTATTGTAGGCTGAATGTTTAAATGTTAGCAATTACCGCAGACGTTAGCAAAAAGTGGGTGTTTCCTGCAAAGTCATTTCTCACAAAATCAGGTGATAATGTTCGCCCAGCAATGCAACTATCTCTTTATCTATAGAGACAAAAGAAAGATATTACAGAATGATCACTCTGAATGGCCGCCCATCCATGTAAATATCTCTATTTGTAAAGACAAAAGAATGAGGTTTAATCACCGTCTTAATGTGTAGTGACTGGGTTTATTTGTGAAGATACTGATGAATGAAAACATGGTTCAACCCAAAAGAAAACCTGTCAGCTTGAGCTTTATTTTATATAGCTTTGTTCTTTCAACTTTATGTACACGAGCAAATAGAAATAACTATATTTTGTAAAAAAAATTCCTGAATTTTGCGCCATCTGGCTTTGTCCATGGTTCCCTACTGCCGTCTAACTCCACCTGCCACCTGAAAGAAAAAAATAATAAATTTAAAGGAAGCAAGGAGCCACAAACCGTAGAGGCTAAGCGAAGAAGACCTTCATCGACGTCGAACTCTACCTGCCGCCATATACCGCCATATACCGCCAACCTACCGCCATATAGCTCAAACCTACCACCTGAAAGAAAAAATAAATGTAACAGTAACAATGAGCCACGAGCTCGTCCTCGTAAAATCCTTTGAAACCAACCAAGCCTGTAAAATCAAAGCGCTATTCATTGTATGGGGGCGAGGGAATCTCCTCAACCACCACCATCTGGATGATGGACTAAAACCCACAGTAGGAAAAAAAGAGCAAGTAATCATATAAGAATGATAAGAAATCCAGAAAACTTTGAGATTATCACTTGTCACCTTACAGGAAAATAAAGCCATGAATATGAGAACCTGTATTAAACTAAATTGATCAACCAATTTTTAAAAATTATTATTTCATTCATTTCTTTAACATTTTTTGATTAAACACTGACCTTTACTTTCATTGAATAGACTTATTATTTATTGTAGACTGGATGTTTAAATGTTAGCAATTACAGCAGACGTTTGCAAAAAGTGGGCGTTTCCTGCAAATGTCATTTCTCACAAAATCAGGTGATAATGTTCGCCCAGCAATGCAACTATCTCTTTATCTATAGAGATAAAAGAAAGATATTACAGAATGATCACTCTGAATGGCCGCCCATCCATGTAAATATCTCTATTTGTAAAGACAAAAGAATGAGGTTTAATCACCGTCTTAATGTGTAGTGACTGGGTTTATTTGTGAAGATACTGATGAATGCAAACATGGTGCAACCCAAAAGAAAACCTGTCAGCTTGAGCTTTATTTTATATAGCTTTGTTCTTTCAACTTTATGTACAAGAGCAAATAGAAATAACTATATTTTGTAAAAAAAAATTCCTGAATTTTGCGCCATCTGGCTTTCTCTATGGTTCCCTACTGCCGTCTAACTCCACCTGCCACCTGAAAGAAAAAAATAATAAATTTAAAGGAAGCAAGGAGCCACAAACCGTAGAGGCTAAGCGAAGAAGACCTTCATCGACGTCGAACTCTACCTGCCGCCATATACCGCCATATACCGCCAACCCACCGCCATATAGCTCAAACCTACCACCTGAAAGAAAAAATAAATGTAACAGTAACAATGAGCCACGAGCTCGTCCTCGTGAAATCCTTTGAAACCAACCAAGCCTGTAAAATCAAAGCGCTATTCATTGTATGGGGGCGAGGGAATCTCCTCAACCACCACCATCTGGATGATGGACTAAAACCCACAGTAGGAAAAAAAGAGCAAGTACTCATATAAGAATGATAAGAAATCCAGAAAACTTTGAGATTATCACTTGTCACCTTACAGGAAAATAAAGCCATGAATATGAGAACCTGTATTAAACTAAATTGATCAACCAATTTTTTAAAATTATTATTTCATTCATTTCTTTAACATTTTTTGATTAAACACTGACCTTTACTTTCATTGAATAGACTTATTATTTATTGTAGGCTGAATGTTTAAATGTTAGCAATTACAGCAGACGTTTGCAAAAAGTGGGCGTTTCCTGCAAATGTCATTTCTCACAAAATCAGGTGATAATGTTCGCCCAGCAATGCAACTATCTCTTTATCTATAGAGATAAAAGAAAGATATTACAGAATGATCACTCTGAATGGCCGCCCATCCATGTAAATATCTCTATTTGTAAAGACAAAAGAATGAGGTTTAATCACCGTCTTAATGTGTAGTGACTGGGTTTATTTGTGAAGATACTGATGAATGAAAACATGGTTCAACCCAAAAGAAAACCTGTCAGCTTGAGCTTTATTTTATATAGCTTTGTTCTTTCAACTTTATGTACAAGAGCAAATAGAAATAACTATATTTTGTAAAAAAAATTCCTGAATTTTGCGCCATCTGGCTTTGTCCATGGTTCCCTACTGCCGTCTAACTCCACCTGCCACCTGAAAGAAAAAAATAATAAATTTAAAGGAAGCAAGGAGCCACAAACCGTAGAGGCTAAGCGAAGAAGACCTTCATCGACGTCGAACTCTACCTGCCGCCATATACCGCCATATACCGCCAACCTACCGCCATATAGCTCAAACCTACCACCTGAAAGAAAAAATAAATGTAACAGTAACAATGAGCCACGAGCTCGTCCTCGTAAAATCCTTTGAAACCAACCAAGCCTGTAAAATCAAAGCGCTATTCATTGTATGGGGGCGAGGGAATCTCCTCAACCACCACCATCTGGATGATGGACTAAAACCCACAGTAGGAAAAAAAGAGCAAGTAATCATATAAGAATGATAAGAAATCCAGAAAACTTTGAGATTATCACTTGTCACCTTACAGGAAAATAAAGCCATGAATATGAGAACCTGTATTAAACTAAATTGATCAACCAATTTTTAAAAATTATTATTTCATTCATTTCTTTAACATTTTTTGATTAAACACTGACCTTTACTTTCATTGAATAGACTTATTATTTATTGTAGACTGGATGTTTAAATGTTAGCAATTACAGCAGACGTTTGCAAAAAGTGGGCGTTTCCTGCAAATGTCATTTCTCACAAAATCAGGTGATAATGTTCGCCCAGCAATGCAACTATCTCTTTATCTATAGAGATAAAAGAAAGATATTACAGAATGATCACTCTGAATGGCCGCCCATCCATGTAAATATCTCTATTTGTAAAGACAAAAGAATGAGGTTTAATCACCGTCTTAATGTGTAGTGACTGGGTTTATTTGTGAAGATACTGATGAATGAAAACATGGTTCAACCCAAAAGAAAACCTGTCAGCTTGAGCTTCATTTTATATAGCTTTGTTCTTTCAACTTTATGTACAAAAGCAAATAGAAATAACTATATTTTGTAAAAAAAATTTCCTGAATTTTGCGCCATCTGGCTTTCTCTATGGTTCCCTACTGCCGTCTAACTCCACCTGCCACCTGAAAGAAAAAAATAATAAATTTAAAGGAAGCAAGGAGCCACAAACCGTAGAGGCTAAGCGAAGAAGACCTTCATCGACGTCGAACTCTACCTGCCGCCATATACCGCCATATACCGCCAACCTACCGCCATATAGCTCAAACCTACCACCTGAAAGAAAAAATAAATGTAACAGTAACAATGAGCCACGAGCTCGTCCTCCTAAAATCCTTGGAAACCAACCAAGCCTGTAAAATCAAAGCGCTATTCATTGTATGGGGGCGAGGGAATCTCCTCAACCACCACCATCTGGATGATGGACTAAAACCCACAGTAGGAAAAAAAGAGCAAGTAATCATATAAGAATGATAAGAAATCCAGAAAACTTTGAGATTATCACTTGTCACCTTACAGGAAAATAAAGCCATGAATATGAGAACCTGTATTAAACTAAATTGATCAACCAATTTTTAAAAATTATTATTTCATTCATTTCTTTAACATTTTTTGATTAAACACTGACCTTTACTTTCATTGAATAGACTTATTATTTATTGTAGACTGGATGTTTAAATGTTAGCAATTACAGCAGACGTTTGCAAAAAAGTGGGTGTTTCCTGCAAATGTCATTTCTCACAAAATCAGGTGATAATGTTCGCCCAGCAATGCAACTATCTCTTTATCTATAGAGACAAAAGAAAGATATTACAGAATGATCACTCTGAATGGCCGCCCATCCATGTAAATATCTCTATTTGTAAAGACAAGAATGAGGTTTAATCACCGTCTTAATGTGTAGTGACTGGGTTTATTTGTGAAGATACTGATGAATGAAAACATAGTGCAACCCAAAAGAAAACCTGTCAGCTTGAGCTTTATTTTATATAGCTTTGTTCTTTCAACTTTATGTACAAAAGCAAATAGAAATAACTATATTTTGTAAAAAAAATTTCCTGAATTTTGCGCCATCTGGCTTTCTCTACGGTTCCCTACTGCCGTCTAACTCCACCTGCCACCTGAAAGAAAAAAATAATAAATTTAAAGGAAGCAAGGAGCCACAAACCGTAGAGGCTAAGCGAAGAAGACCTTAATCGACGTCGAACTCTACCTGCCGCCATATACCGCCATATACCGCCAACCTACCGCCATATAGCTCAAACCTACCACCTGAAAGAAAAGATAAATGTAACAGTAACAATGAGCCACGAGCTCGTCCTCGTAAAATCCTTTGAAACCAACCAAGCCTGTAAAATCAAAGCGCTATTCATTGTATGGGGGCGAGGGAATCTCCTCAACCACCACCATCTGGATGATGGACTAAAACCCACAGTAGGAAAAAAAGAGCAAGTAATCATATAAGAATGATAAGAAATCCAGAAAACTTTGAGATTATCACTTGTCACCTTACAGGAAAATAAAGCCATGAATATGAGAACCTGTATTAAACTAAATTGATCAACCAATTTTTTAAAATTATTATTTCATTCATTTCTTTAACATTTTTGATTAAACACTGACCTTCACTTTCATTGAATAGACTTACTATTTATTGTAGGCTGAATGTTTAAATGTTAGCAATTACCGCAGACGTTAGCAAAAAGTGGGTGTTTCCTGCAAAGTCATTTCTCACAAAATCAGGTGATAATGTTCGCCCAGCAATGCAACTATCTCTTTATCTATAGAGACAAAAGAAAGATATTACAGAATGATCACTCTGAATGGCCGCCCATCCATGTAAATATCTCTATTTGTAAAGACAAAAGAATGAGGTTTAATCACCGTCTTAATGTGTAGTGACTGGGTTTATTTGTGAAGATACTGATGAATGAAAACATGGTTCAACCCAAAAGAAAACCTGTCAGCTTGAGCTTTATTTTATATAGCTTTGTTCTTTCAACTTTATGTACAAGAGCAAATAGAAATAACTATATTTTGTAAAAAAAAATTCCTGAATTTTGCGCCATCTGGCTTTCTCTATGGTTCCCTACTGCCGTCTAACTCCACCTGCCACCTGAAAGAAAAAAATAATAAATTTAAAGGAAGCAAGGAGCCACAAACCGTAGAGGCTAAGCGAAGAAGACCTTCATCGACGTCGAACTCTACCTGCCGCCATATACCGCCATATACCGCCAACCCACCGCCATATAGCTCAAACCTACCACCTGAAAGAAAAAATAAATGTAACAGTAACAATGAGCCACGAGCTCGTCCTCGTGAAATCCTTTGAAACCAACCAAGCCTGTAAAATCAAAGCGCTATTCATTGTATGGGGGCGAGGGAATCTCCTCAACCACCACCATCTGGATGATGGACTAAAACCCACAGTAGGAAAAAAAGAGCAAGTACTCATATAAGAATGATAAGAAATCCAGAAAACTTTGAGATTATCACTTGTCACCTTACAGGAAAATAAAGCCATGAATATGAGAACCTGTATTAAACTAAATTGATCAACCAATTTTTAAAAATTATTATTTCATTCATTTCTTTAACATTTTTTGATTAAACACTGACCTTTACTTTCATTGAATAGACTTATTATTTATTGTAGGCTGAATGTTTAAATGTTAGCAATTACAGCAGACGTTTGCAAAAAGTGGGCGTTTCCTGCAAATGTCATTTCTCACAAAATCAGGTGATAATGTTCGCCCAGCAATGCAACTATCTCTTTATCTATAGAGATAAAAGAAAGATATTACAGAATGATCACTCTGAATGGCCGCCCATCCATGTAAATATCTCTATTTGTAAAGACAAAAGAATGAGGTTTAATCACCGTCTTAATGTGTAGTGACTGGGTTTATTTGTGAAGATACTGATGAATGAAAACATGGTTCAACCCAAAAGAAAACCTGTCAGCTTGAGCTTCATTTTATATAGCTTTGTTCTTTCAACTTTATGTACAAAAGCAAATAGAAATAACTATATTTTGTAAAAAAAATTTCCTGAATTTTGCGCCATCTGGCTTTCTCTATGGTTCCCTACTGCCGTCTAACTCCACCTGCCACCTGAAAGAAAAAAATAATAAATTTAAAGGAAGCAAGGAGCCACAAACCGTAGAGGCTAAGCGAAGAAGACCTTCATCGACGTCGAACTCTACCTGCCGCCATATACCGCCATATACCGCCAACCTACCGCCATATAGCTCAAACCTACCACCTGAAAGAAAAAATAAATGTAACAGTAACAATGAGCCACGAGCTCGTCCTCCTAAAATCCTTGGAAACCAACCAAGCCTGTAAAATCAAAGCGCTATTCATTGTATGGGGGCGAGGGAATCTCCTCAACCACCACCATCTGGATGATGGACTAAAACCCACAGTAGGAAAAAAAGAGCAAGTAATCATATAAGAATGATAAGAAATCCAGAAAACTTTGAGATTATCACTTGTCACCTTACAGGAAAATAAAGCCATGAATATGAGAACCTGTATTAAACTAAATTGATCAACCAATTTTTTAAAATTATTATTTCATTCATTTCTTTAACATTTTTGATTAAACACTGACCTTTACTTTCATTGAATAGACTTATTATTTATTGTAGGCTGAATGTTTAAATGTTAGCAATTACAGCAGACGTTTGCAAAAAGTGGGTGTTTCCTGCAAATGTCATTTCTCACAAAATCAGGTGATAATGTTCGCCCAGCAATGCAACTATCTCTTTATCTATAGAGACAAAAGAAAGATATTACAGAATGATCACTCTGAATGGCCGCCCATCCATGTAAATATCTCTATTTGTAAAGACAAAAGAATGAGGTTTAATCACCGTCTTAATGTGTAGTGACTGGGTTTATTTGTGAAGATACTGATGAATGAATACATGGTGCAACCCAAAAGAAAACCTGTCAGCTTGAGCTTTATTTTATATAGCTTTGTTCTTTCAACTTTATGTACAAGAGCAAATAGAAATAACTATATTTTGTAAAAAAAATTTCCTGAATTTTGCGCCATCTGGCTTTCTCTATGGTTCCCTACTGCCGTCTAACTCCACCTGCCACCTGAAAGAAAAAAATAATAAATTTAAAGGAAGCAAGGAGCCACAAACCGTAGAGGCTAAGCGAAGAAGACCTTCATCGACGTCGAACTCTACCTGCCGCCATATACCGCCATATACCGCCAACCTACCGCCATATAGCTCAAACCTACCACCTGAAAGAAAAAATAAATGTAACAGTAACAATGAGCCACGAGCTCGTCCTCGTAAAATCCTTTGAAACCAACCAAGCCTGTAAAATCAAAGCGCTATTCATTGTATGGGGGCGAGGGAATCTCCTCAACCACCACCATCTGGATGATGGACTAAAACCCACAGTAGGAAAAAAAAGAGCAAGTAATCATATAAGAATGATAAGAAATCCAGAAAACTTTGAGATTATCACTTGTCACCTTACAGGAAAATAAAGCCATGAATATGAGAACCTGTATTAAACTAAATTGATCAACCAATTTTTTAAAATTATTATTTCATTCATTTCTTTAACATTTTTGATTAAACACTGACCTTTACTTTCATTGAATAGACTTATTATTTATTGTAGGCTGAATGTTTAAATGTTAGCAATTACAGCAGACGTTTGCAAAAAGTGGGTGTTTCCTGCAAATGTCATTTCTCACAAAATCAGGTGATAATGTTCGCCCAGCAATGCAACTATCTCTTTATCTATAGAGACAAAAGAAAGATATTACAGAATAATCACTCTGAATGGCCGCCCATCCATGTAAATATCTCTATTTGTAAAGACAAAAGAATGAGGTTTAATCACCGTCTTAATGTGTAGTGACTGGGTTTATTTGTGAAGATACTGATGAATGAATACATGGTGCAACCCAAAAGAAAACCTGTCAGCTTGAGCTTTATTTTATTTATTTTATAGCTTTGTACTTTCAACTTCATGTACAAAAGCAAATAGAATTAACTATATATATTTTTTAAAAATTCCTGAATTTTGCGCCATCTGGCTTTCTCTATGGTTACCTACTGCCGTCTAACTCCACCTGCCACCTGAAAGAAAAAAATAATAAATTTAAAGGAAGCAAGGAGCCACAAACCGTAGAGGCTTAAAAAGGCGTTGCCTCGCACAAATCAGTGTTTGCTTGGCTATTGCTGGAGGTAGTCAAGCATGGTGTTGGCTTGTGAGTGAATTTGTCTGAAGATCAAAGCATCTCATGGCCCGTACGGGGATCGAACCCGTGACCTTGGCGTTAATAGCACCACGCTCTAACTATCTGAGCCAACCGGCCTAAGGGTTACCTTAAGACTTTTGCCTGGCTCCGTACCGCGAGCTAGGAAGGGGCTAAGCGAAGAAGACCTTCATCGACGTCGAACTCTATCTGCCGCCATATACCGCCAACCTACCGCCATATAGCTCAAACCTACCACCTGGCGAGGCGTTTATACTTGACGCGCTCGTCCTTGTAATATTCTTTGAAACCAAATGGGACCGACTCGGAGTAATCGTCATATAAACTAACAGGAAGTGACAAAGGGAAGAATTAGTTTGTCTAATAATAAGAACTCATTTTCACTGCATTTTTCTGTTACTCACCGCCTTTAGGGATATTATTTTACTTGTGTTTACTTTTGACCTTAGTGTTTTAATTAGAAATTACAGATCTTACTTGCACTACACTCTGTATTAGCGTGTCTACACAGCGTGTGAGGAGCAACGCGGCCTCGTTACTAACACATCGCTTCCATTATAATAAACAACAGAATTTATACTGCAAGCGCGCAAATACAGCATATAATGACAATTAATTTAAATTAAACTAACCCTTTTAAGCAGCTTGCACCAGTTTCCCCTGCCCCTTACACACAGTGGAGCATTTTGGATATAATCATAAGTTTGTCCTCGTGCATCAGTTTGATTTCCACGGTGTTTAAAATGCTCCCCTGCTTTAGATGACTTGGAGGTTACACACTTTCTTCCTCAGTCACATGACGATTTCGCCTCCGTCTGATGAGGACTGAGGTCATGTTGGGAATAAAAAGTAACTCTGACAGAAATTAAACTGAAGAAAGTGATTATTGGTGACTCTGGGTGTTTGCTAATGCCTGCGTATGACATCATGCACCGTCGTGGCTTATACTTCTGGTTAATAAAAAAAAAAAAAAAAAAAAAAAAAAAACGCTAGTGTTACATTTGAGATGATATTACCTTTCTAAAATCCACACACTAGACGGTAGTGCAGAGTGCATAGTGTAAGTGTACAGTACTTCATTTGTGACACAACTTTAGTATTTACTGAACAGAAGTAACGTAGTCAGTAAATATGCTCCACGCCATGCACAAACCAAGTAATCGATAATGAGATTTGTTGACAATGATTTTCATAATCAATTATTATCGATTTTTATCGATTAGTTGTTTAAGCTCTTCATAAAATACATCAGTGATACCCCACTCAGGATTTTTTAAAAAGCTTTTACGTGTCTTGAAAAAGGCAGTTGCTAACAAGTGGCTAAACAGAACTACAGAGGTTGTCGGGGACATTAAACGTCATCACGCCGAACAGGAAAACTTATCTAGTACAGTCTTGTATTTATTCTCGCGCTCCTGCAACTCAACTTTTCCAACTTGTAGATGTAGCGATTTATAGTATTTTCCAATTGTATTGTTTTTTAAAATAATGATTAACAGAGTTGTCTGAAGCTCAGTGGTGGTGACATTTAACTTATGCGAGCGTGGTGTAGTTCGTTTATAGCCTAACATTAGCTTTTTACTCCTGGCAATTGAATAGGCTTCAAAATCTTATGAATCTCATCTGAATGAACAAAACATGCGAGAATCTTAACTTTTGATGGTCACAGAGATTATTTTCCACAATAATCCAAAAGCCAGTGGAAAAAAATCCTATTTGATTTTTGTCAAGGGAACCAGGGTGATACTAATTTCTGGGGTGGCCTACAAAAAGACCTCATCCCTGCAGGATTGATGACTTCTACATTAGTGTCCAACATTTGAGAAGGGGCACATCCCTCTCTCTTAATGCGAAGATAAAGTCCATCTCTACAATGGGGAATTATTACATTTTATGATGGCGAAGATGCCAACGTGCATGTAACACCAGTCCTATTCACAAAGTGAGATTTTCTCGGGATAAAATTACATCATGAGAAAACAATTATTGTTTATGTCAAGATCATGAGAAAACAACAGAAAAACGATTAATAAAGCATGGCCACTTAGGGCTTCCGTAGTATAGTTCTCTTTAGGTTGTTACTAAAAATAAATAAATAAATAAAAACTCCCTGCAAGGTTTTGGGAAGGTTAGTTTTTGGTTACAAAAATAAAACTTAAAAAAAAAACCATTAGAGGATGTTCTGTACGGGTTCTCTTTAGGTTGTTACAAAAAAGAACCAACAGAGAATGTTCCTAGAACATTATTATTTGGTTCCCAAAAAAAATAACCAAACAGGAACCATATGCTAATTTTAGGAGAACATTGTAGGTTTGCTGTGTAAGTAGTACTAAGTAGATCACGTTTTGCAAACAGTACAGCTAATGCATTAAAAATAAATCTATAAAAAAAAAAAAACAATACAAAACCAGCATTTTCATGAGTAATCTAACTAACGACCTCCCTAAATTAATAAATCACTTCAAAAAGCTTTCACTAATGATGACTAAATCACATTATTTGTGGCAGAATACCAAATTAGAAGAGATAAGCATGCATTCTTTTAGCAGTTAGCAAGCTAACGTTATCGATCAAATCTGTGCCAAGTAAATTTGGTCTGGAAAACGGGATGTCCTCATTCAACTACATACAAATCCACATACTACTCCTTAACACAGTGACAAGTGTTACCTTGGTAGTTACCTCTTCTCAGCTACAATGTTGTGTTATGAATTAATGTCTGACTGCAAGTCAAGGTTTCCACTGGAAAAAGTGAAGGGAGGAGGAGCACAGCGAGAAGGAAGAGGTATATGACTGAAGAAGATGTGCAGGATATTTTCGCTTCAACTGACATTACAATCAATATTCATGTTTTAAATAATTCAAATGATGTAAAAGATAATGTGCAATGAATAGGAAAGGCTATTTTTAGACATATCTACTGTTATATCAGAAAATTTTACAGGGGCACAGCAGCATTTTATTGGGGCTCGTAGATCTTTTATTTTATTTTGAAAAGTTTAAAAATATTTTCAGTTCATTATGAAACTAGGTAATTCAACTAGGTAACAGCCTATGTAATTTATTGGAAACACTGTGGTAGCAGCAGAATGAATACATAGTCTATAGAAACAGTCTTCCAATTTATAGAAAAATGCATCCAATCTATTTGGGAGGAACTTCATAATGCAGCAAGACAATGACCTAAATGCACTGCAAACACAACAAAGGACTTCCTCAGGGGAAAAAGTGGAAGTACAAGCCTGGAAAAGCAACAGAAAAGAAAAATGCAGCAGTTTGGTGATTTCAGTGGGTTACTGGCTTGATGCAGTTATTGCAAGCAAGGGATATGCAACCAAATATTTACTTTATATTCTTATTTAAATATTTAAGTAATTTAATTTACTTTAAGACTTTCTGTTCCTATACTCTCTCACCTAAAAATTTGGTGGTCTGAAACCAAAGGTGCCACGTTTTAAGTTGTTTAACACATCTAGATGTAAATATTAGAAAATGATAAATGAAATTCTGAACTATGGTCTCATATTCATCTTTTGATCTCAAACCCAAATGTCTTCAAGGAAGACATTCTTCCTTGAACAATTCTTGAACAATTCTTCCTTGAAGAATTGTTCTTGCTGTTCCAATACTTTCAGAGGGAACTGTATATACATACATGCATACTTGGTATACTCAGAAGATGCTAGAAAAATAACAATTTCAGTGTTGCCACTACAAAATATATATATATATATCTTGAATATATTCAGATTTATCTAGTATAAATATATAAACCAAATATGATTATTAAGCCTTTTTTTTTCATTTTTTTTTTTTTTTTTTTACTAATTTCAGACTGGAAATGGTCAACAATAGTTTTGGAAATGCATCATTAATGAAAAATACTGTATCTTCATTTATGTATTTATCTATGTAATCCATCTATTAATGTATATTAATGAAACATGTATTTACTAAAACAATCAAACCTATTATCAGTTAAATTAGTGAAACCCACAAAAGTTAAATCCAAAAAATTATACCACCTTAATGGATAACATACCACTTTGTTTTATTCCACATTTAAACACAGTTAACTAGCAGTACAATAGATATATTTAATATATTTCATGTAGAGTCATGTATAACAAAGTGGTAGAGATTAAAGCTTTATAAATTCAAGATTGCGGCTGAAATCATGTTATTAAGTAACATTGAAAGGCATACATGAAAATTAAGCTATCACAGGATTTCCATCACATGCAAGCAGTCATAGAGGTCACTTCAGTCGAACAGGATAACCACTTACTGAGCTCATAAGAGGGTGCTCAGTAAGTCTAGTTCAGAATATTAATATCAGAATGAGTATTTTAACTATTTAACATTATTTTGGACTAACATTTATGTATATAGATATAGATAGAGAGAGAAAGAGAGAGAAAGAGAGAGAGATACACACAGTGCAGATGTATGTATTAAAACACACAGTCTATGTAGTAAAACTTTTCAGATAAAACATGCTATTTAGGCTGCTGTCTGTGAGACAAAGCGGATCCTCTGAGAGTACAGTAAGTCGATGAAGTAGAGCACCAGGTTGGCAAACGTGAACACTGCCACCACCAGCTTGCTGTCCCATGGGCATTTTCCCTGGGGGCAATCATCTGGTCGCCCAGGAGAGCCATACTTCTTATCAAAACTGAAGACAGGCCACACCACAGCAGCACTCATGTACAGCAGGAATGCCAGGAAGGTGTATGTAATTACAAAGCGATCAAAGGGCAGCCTCAGAACTACAGTCCTGCCTGAGACAGTCAGGACCACCACCACCACTGTGATGGCAAAGCATAGACTGTAGACCACTACACAATACTGCGTGGGAATGTGGCGATGGTACTCACTGTCGTTTGCCAACGCACCAAAGATGATGCAAGCAATGAAGGCCTGAACTACCTTGAGCAGGCCTGACATGGTGGCCATGTAACCCACCACGTGGCCTGGCTTGGCCCGTGTAAGGAGGACCTCGGCACCATAGGCAAAAGAACAGATGCTGGAGCACACGGTAACAGCAATGCGGTAATTGCGCACTTCACAGTCTTTGGCCAGGCAATCATTGCTGAGGAAGTACACAGGGTACACAACAGAAGCTGTGATGTACATTAATGTGGCAAGCATGGCAAAGGCCACAGTGAAATTGTCCCAGGAGATAGGCACACAGCCATGCAGGCGAATCACATCGAGCACGAAGATCATTAATGTCATGGCGAAACAGAAGCACCACACGAACATGCAGAAGGTACCATAGGTGGCACTGAAGCCTGCGCTGTGGGCCACCAAAGCCATGGTGGTGCAGCCCAGTATCAGTTGGCACATGCGAGCCATACCCAGTACAGACAGCACTGCCTCTCGGTTCAGGTAGTGGCCTCCATATGGATCCATGAGCAGATCCTCGTGGTGCAGTCTGGATGGATTTAAACAGCTCTTCTTGTAGACTCAGAGTTACTGTGCCTCCACAGCCTCGCCCTCTGTCCAGCTTTTTTTAGATGCCCTTTAATTACCAATCTCCTTCAGTGCTTTCCTGCCACACTTTGTGATCTGGTGTGTAGGATCAGATTTTTAGTTCTTGTATTGTGTTTGACTCTAAACATGAGTAATTTTTTTCATAGGTCTTACAAATAACTTTATAATATTTAATTGATATGTAAAATTGTCATTCTTGTCAATATATTAAGTACCTTTGACTATATATTGATATAAGTGAAAGTAACATTCATGATGTTCACCATATTTATGCCAAGTAAATTACCCTTGGGGTGTGTATATATATATATATATATATATATATATATATATATATATATATATATATATATATATATATATATATATATATATATATATATATATATATATATATATATATATATAAATAAATAAAAAAGCTTCACCTGCCAACTTAAAGATCTTGTCAATGTAGTTCCCTTTAAAATAAAGAAGACTGCAGAAGTTCCTTATCCATGCCATAGAAGAATTCCAAAAACTGGATAAGTGCCTTTCAAAAATCTTAGGAAGATAGAAGAAAATGTAAACTTTTTCCCAGCCTTGTTTCTGTGTCCTTCTTTCTCCGTCAAACTTTCCCACTTGAACTGCTATGAAAAGTAGACAACTGTTGTACCGAGTTGTACCACACCAGCTCTATAAATAGGACCATATGTCTGTGTCAGGCAAATTTGTATGTAGTTATCCTAGGGTGGGGACCTGGTCTGTGTAGAGACTAGACATTTATGTCTCCCAGAGAAGAAACTTCACTCACATAGAAACATATATAACCTTTTATTATTTTTGTGATACTTCACAGATTTCAACTTGGTATAATTTAAAGAGATGTCCTAGTAGCCACATCAGAATGTAAATGTGCCTGAAAGCAGAAAGTCTTCAGCTTTATATTTTCAACTCGTTTGTCTGAATTGAAAGGAGTATATGCAGGAAAAGGGCCGCAAACTGGAACTACACAATGGATATAAACATGTCCCACCATACCAATACCACTTTGCAGCTGGATTTCAACACTAGCCATTCATATATGATTAAAGAAAAGTTGGTCTCACAAACCTTTACTTTGGCGTCCAAGTTTAATTTAAAAAAAAAGTCACATGCATTTCACATATAATTATGTGAGTAATATATGATCCCATGTGGAAAGCATATGTAGTTGCATTTCACCGTGTTATGCCCTAGGTTGACACTATTTTCTTCACATTATTTTTCTTTGTAAGGATATTTCTTACATCACAATGCCATCTACAGTGCCCTCCACTAATATTGGCACCCTTGGTAAATATGAGCAATGAAGGCTGTGAAAATTGCCTATTGTTTAACCTTTTCATCTTTTGTTCAATAAATTCACAAAAATACTCTGCTCTCATGGATATCAAATAATTGCCAACAACACAGGTTTAACCAAAATATATATTTGTTAAATATAGATGTGCCACAATTATTGGCACCCTTATGAAATCATATGACAAAAATATATTTTCCCATTGATCTTTAAAAAAAAATTTAGTACAGCTGGGTGATTAGGAACAGGAAATTGTTCAACCATGACTTCCTGTTTCACAGGGTTATAAATATGAGGTAACACACAGGACAAATTCCCTTAGACATACATAACAAATGGGTAAGAGCAAGGAATATAGCTGTGATGTGATCAATTGGTTGTTGAGCTTCACAAAATGGGAAGTGGCCATAAGAAAATAGCACAAGCATTGAAAATGCCCATTTCCAAGATCAGAGCAATAATTAAGAAGTTCCAGTCAACTGGAAATGTTATGAATCAACCTGGAATTGGACATGTGTCTATATTGTCTCAATGCACTGTGAAGAGGATAGTTTGAGTGGCCAAAAAATCTCCAAGGATCACAGCTGAAGAATTGCAGAAGTTAATTGTGTCTTGGGGTCAGAAAGTCTCCAAAACTACAATCCGAAGTCACCTACATCACTACAAGTTGTTTGGAAGGGTTTGAAGAAAAAATCCTCTACTCTCATCCAAAAACAAACTCAAACATCTTCAATTTGCCACACACTACTGGAACTTCAAATGGGATTGGGTTCTATGTTCAGATGAAACCAAAATAGAGCTTGTGGCAATAAACATTAGAGGTGGTTTTGGCACATACAGAGAGGTAGCCATATGGAAAAGTACCTCAGTCCCACAATTAAATAAGGTGGTGTGTCTAATGTTTTCACGCTGTTTTTCTGCCAGAGAACCTGGACATTTTGTTTTCTGCTTCTTTCAGACCACCAACATATAAACAAACTTACAAAAGTGAGGCAACTTAGCAAATTTTAGCTAGCACGTTAGTCTACAACTGAGCCACAACACAAACCTCAGCATTTGAACAGTCAAAAGCAGATACTTCATAAAATATTCAAACACACTTACAGGTTCTGATTCAGAAGCACAAGATTGTCTGAGCAAAGTGGGAATCGCCAAACTTTTCAGGAGTAACCTTTGTGTATAGCCTGCGTTGTACATACCCAGTTCCAGGAAGCTGTCCTCCGTAAAATGCGCTGTGCACAAGCAAACGCTTGGATTGTACTGCTCAGGAACAGTGTCACAAATAAACAGTAATCACTGATTTCTTACATTTTTGGAAGGCTAAACAAAGGTTTTGCTTTTGCACAGAAACACACAGGATCTTCGTGACATGGCGCCTGAATTCACTGAAGCCTTGCTTTCTTTCTCTGTGGCTGCCTTTGGGCAGGATTATGCTAATAGTGCTTTCTGTGACGTAGAGCAATTACAGAAGTAAATATGGACTTTGAATGACGCGTTTCGGGCAGGTCTGAAGCAGGGCTCTCTATTAGATAGAATAAATCCCTTTGGGGGAAAAAAAGAGTTTTGGGACTTTGCAGACTTTATGCATGCACAAACAGGTACATTACACTCCCAAACAGAAGAAAAACATGAAAAATCATGTTACGACTCCCTTAATTTTAGTGGTAGTAATATTTTCTTGCATCAATCTAAATTATTTGCTAATTATTCATCTTCTCTCACAGTTGCAAGCGAATTACTAAGTTATATGTGGTAACCTCCTAGTGATGGTAACCAATACTTGTTTACATAATCTGATTTGCATCATTTGTCATTTAACTGCTGCATGTGGTAATTCTCTACAATCTCCTGCTTTTTAGGGTTATAAATGTAGCAGTACAAAGAATGCAGTTTGGCACTATATCGTAGATCTTAGTAGGTAATAGAGAATTTAAGATGAATGGAATATACCTCAACCCTGAACCAAAGCTAAAAGGAATTATCACGAAATGATGAAATACATAAAATATCCAAAAGACTACCAGTGTGAAGAACTAGCAACAGCTTTGACTAGGGCCCATCCTTTTTTTGGGCAGGTTGGGTCCAAGACAGGATTTTTGGGAAAGGAAACAGTCACTTAAATATAATATGCAAAACTATAGCATAAAGCTCAGGCACTTAAGACACCTGTATTGTGAAATATTTTTCTTATTTTCCATGATTATATAATTTAATACCATTGAATACACACATCACTTAACCCTACAGTTTACTCCCCAAAAAACACATGCACACACCAGAGGTTGTGCATGTGTTAATATACACACACATCTTTATTACTTATCTGCATTTGTGTTTGTCGATGTCTTTGTATGTGTAGTTACCAGTGTTATAGCGCCTTCCCAGTGCAGTCCACTGAGGCTACGGCAAGGGAGAGGGGCTAAACGTATGCAGCAGTTCGCGAATTCTCAAATAC
Organism: Ictalurus punctatus; assembly: GCF_001660625.3. NCBI lineage: Eukaryota > Metazoa > Chordata > Actinopteri > Siluriformes > Ictaluridae > Ictalurus > Ictalurus punctatus. Next base: position 13,481,583 of record NC_030417.2, on the reverse strand, counting down.
AGAAGTTTCCGCACTGCGCCTGCGCGATGACTCCGGGGGCTGGACTGTTCTAAGGGTTTATAAGGTTCTTATTAAATTAAGAACTAATTAATTAATGTAATAATTTAATTTAATGTAATATGTAATAAATTAAATAACTGATGGTTATTTATAGTTATATTGACAGCAATTTCTTAATTTCTGTCAAGAGTACACAATAAAAGATGCAAAATCAAACGGGTAATTTTGATATTTCAAATGAAATAACGAGACACATACATATCCAATCGAATCTATTTTCGTTTATTTGTGATCACAGGGCTTCGCTAAACAATGTCCATTATTGCTTTTAGTCCAAAAGTGTGCACATTTGGAGAAATATTAGTGGATTCCCACGTTTACTTCACATTTCTTTAGGCAGAATAATCGTTTCTGTACAATTTTGACAAAATTATGCGATCTGATGAGCATGAGGTGTAGTAGCTTTCCATCTGTCTGGATACCGGGATAGACGACCATGACTCACAGACAAATGATTTGCTACAGATCCGTCAATCATATGCGTGCTCATAACTCCCACCTTCCGCATGACAAATATTCTGTATAAATAACAGACACATTTCTGCAGATGAAACATGAAGCCAAGAAATACATGATTGACAGTATATCCTTTGTTTTAAATAAATAAATAAAAAAGAATAAAGGATGCTTATATATGAGAACTGGTAAGCAGATGTAACATTTAGTTTAAGCTACAGATTTTTATTATCTTTTTTATTATCTTTTAATAAAATAATATTTTATTATTGCTGCCTCATTGTATGATTGAAATCCACATTCAATCGCAATCAGAAGCAATTACAAACACTTTCAGGGTCTTAAAATCAGTTTTGAGAAAAAACATAGTATTAATCTCATAAACTGTAATGTTCCTTTAAAAAAAAAAACAACAACAAAAAAAAACAACACAGGAATCCTGCAGGAATATTATGCAGATCCTACAGGATTTTCAGCTCATTTTCCTGTAGAAATAGCTTCAGGAATTCTATGAAGGAAAAATAATTAAATGCAGGAATGATACCCTGCAGGTCTATTTAACCTAACACACACACACACACACACACACACACACACACACACACACACACACACACACACACACACAGACTTCCTGCAGGACTATTGTGCAGGACATTGTGACTACAGGAACATAAATAACTTCACAACAAAAGCAAAGTATTTTTATGAATGAATTATTTGATTTACTGAAATTATGTCACATAATGACTTTTGCAACGGCTTGGAAACTTTACAGATTGCATTTCACACCTTTAAAAAATACAGAATAATAAAAAAAAAACAATTGTAAATAAAAAATATTAGCCGTGTAAGCAAGCTAACATTACGCTAACCGCTGTGTGTAGATTACAATTAGTCATGTTTAATAGTAAGCGAACTAACATTATGTTAACCGCTGTGTCTAGATAATAAAATTAGCCGTGTTTACTAGTAAGCGAGCTAACATAACAGTAATTTAGTATACCATAACGATTAAAGAAATTATTTAATACAAGTGGGACTATACTGCTACAGCCACATGACGGTTGGTGACGGTTGAATGTGTGTCATCTTAGTGAATTGAATCTTTTCTCAAAAAGATTAATTTACCTGCCCTTTCTGTAAATTGACTCATTGAATGACTCATTAATTTATGCAACCAATTCATTAAAACATCGTCATTTATGACTAAAATGTCTTATTATTCTAAAATGAGCATGCCTACATTATCTACTAAAAGACATCAGAAAGAATATTTATGCAGCATGTTTTCCCCCACTCAGATAAGATCTACATTTTAAAAATGAATTTTGTTAACTACATAACCTGCAGATTTTTTTTTTTCATTTACAGGAAATAAGAAGTTCTCTAGCAGGATAGATTAAGTACTTGGGAACTTTATTTTATCACTGCAGTACGTGTTCAGCAGGAATTATACAATCCTGCAGGATTTTTCCCTTATGCAGGAAGTGTGCTGGACATTCTTGTATGTTTCTATTGTAGAGAAGGCTCCCTTCTAAACCCTATAGGAATATCCTGCACAGTTTGTCAATGTGTCCTACAGGATTTCACCATTCCTGTGGGATACCAGCAAACATCCTGCAGAAAAACTTTAATCCTGCAAGATTCCTGTAGGATTCTTTTTTGTAAGGGGTGTATCTTGGTGCTAATTATAGCTATTAATAATGAGTCCTGAACAGTAAACTTTCAAGTATCAGCTACATTGGTTATTGCATAGTCAGAAAGACTCATGGCAGTATGACTAGTGCTTGAAGTGGGGGAAAAACAGTGCCAGTACTCCCCTTATTCATGTTTGCGTGTGTTCTGGCCATTATTGGCTAATCATTAAGTGCTACATTCTGAATTTCTACAGTGAATAAAAGATACTAGGAGATATCACTGATGTTCACAACATAAATTTATTTACCCAAAAGGGACAAGCACTTGTCAAACTATTAACTTTACAATATATAATAAGAATGTATAATATTTTAATAATATAATATCTGTATTTTACAGTAATAATGCAATATCTGTGTGATACTATTAGGGATGGGCATTTTGATTGTTTTGCAATGCATCTTGTTGTTTCAGTCTCTCATTTGTTCAATATTACAAGTTGTTATAATGTTGTTTGTTACAAAAAAGTACACAAAAACACAACAGCATAACAAAAATACAAGTGACATATCCAACTTTTTCCTTCATGCAGAAGTCTTGCCTGGGAGTGTGCTCTCATACTGTGTTGTACTGTAGTTAACTAGTTTCTTAATGTTAGACAAAAGAGAAGTATAATGACAGCAACACTAATGTCCTTTGAAACGTTAGTTAAAGTGTTGAATATGTACTTACCATCGAAGCTTAAGTGAACGAGGATGATAAAAACGCACTGTCTATAGATGAGATGTCCATTACGAGATGTGGTAGAAAGAAACGGTTAAGTGAGCTGAATTTCGGGTCGAGACGTTCGTTCATCACGACAACAGCACCATAGGCTGAATGCAGTGGGGCTGTCACGTGATGAACGAACGACTTGAACCCGAAGACTCGAGAGGTGAACTAATCATTTCTGTTTCTGGTACTGCATGGTGCATGGCCTATGGGGTGGTCATGGGATGAATGAATGACTTGGACCCGAAGACTTGAGACACGGACTAATCATTTCCGTTTCCGGGAACAGATGCGACAAATGTGATGTGACAAAAGAACGACTCGGATCAGGAGGTGAACCAAAAGATTGCATAGCCTGAACACCTAATGCTAAACTATTAATGAATCATTTCTGTTTCTCATAATTTGGCCTTGGCTGCATTAGCCTAGAATTTATTTTTTATTCCAAATGTGCTCAATGTTTGCGTAAGTACTAGATGTGTTGGGGAATTTACATGTAACATTTTAAATATATTCTGCTGAAATGAACGAAATGACTCGAAAAAGGATTAGTTCATTTTACTGAACAGTCAGTAAAATGATCCGAACACTACTCGGCTGATTGAGTGCTCTGATGTAGATCAGAGATGATTGACAGGACAGGGGCACTTCAGGAGCCAATCAGATTTCAGCTGGGGCCAGGCCGTACCTATATAGCCCCACCCTCAGAATTGCCAGTGCCTGAAGGAAATGTCAATTCTCTCAATTGACCTAAAAATAACGATTAGAGGACGTTCTGCATAGGTTCTCTGCAGGTTGTTACTAAAAAACCTTCATGTAACGTTTTGGGAAGGTTAGTTTTTTGTTACAAAAAAAAAAAAGATCCTACAGAGAACATTCCTCGAACATTATAATATGGTTCCCAAAAAATAACCAACCGGGAACCATATGCTAATGTTAGGGTAATGTTCTGTGTTTGCTGGCCAGCTGTTACCGTCAGGCAGAGGATATAGAGTTCACCAGCATAAATTAAACCTGTTTAAGAACTCCTTTTTGCCTGTATCAGTCGGAATTTTAAACAGCAGCCTATCTATCTATCTATCTATCTACCTATCTATCTATCTATCTAAGCTTGCTTTGTGGAATACCCGCTTGCAAAGAAAACTGGGTCTGTCTCGGCTAGCTTACACTGTCTAATCATCTCCCTTGCAGCGAGCCATTTGCTTCTCTTTTCTGTAGCTTTCGGCAGTCTGGGAAACGGATAGCTCAGATTTCTTGTTTAATCTATTGGTACAGTCAGTCGCTCAACAGCTGTTTCCCATTTTAGATGCGTTTTTTGTTTTTCTGTAGCATTCAAGCTGAACACTAATGCTGCTAATCAATCTTTCTGCCACGCAGTGGGTGCAACCCTCTATATTATGGTATTAACGTTAAATTACTTAGACTAGCATTAATGTTGCGGTACATAATGATAGACTAGCATGAACGTTATATATCTTGAGACGTTTTGAGAGAACAGGAACAGGTGAGCATCACATAGTGCCCTCTGGGTAATGTAGTTTATGTAGGGTAATTATGAATCACTCAGAACCTGATATGGAGAAGGCAGAAAAGAGTACCGGCAGCTTGAGAGAAGTGCTGGTAAGCAATTAAAATTCAAGGTACACCAAAGAGTAAAATGTAGAAGTGCCAGTACTGCAGTGTGTGACTTTTGCACTGAAAATGATTAAAATTTAAAAAAACTTCTAAACAAATAAATAAATAAAACACAACAGATCTACCTTTCTTTTCTAAATATGGAGTAAAGGTAACAATTACTTTTTTGAACAATGTAATAAGATCAGTTACTGTGCAAAATGTATTATTTGACATGCCGATACACATCTGCAATGTGTTTTATGTTACCACCCCATGAGTAAGCATTTAGATTCACCATAAAATTTAATTATATGAAAATGCCCTAATACCCTAATAGATACGACGATTTTGATGGTTACAGTTGGTTTTGTGATGTTATCCATTGACATGGAAACAGTATCTTAAGTCCTGTCAGTAGACATCAGTGGGCAGCTTAAACTCCTTGAAGCAGTAGAAGGAAATGTCCCCATGGTCCACCACTGCGAATGTCACGGAAACATCTCCACTTTGGAAGGACAGCTCCTTCAAAGCATGCAAGTCTGGCACCGGACCATCGAAACTATGCAAAGAAGACACAAAGACTCAAGTCACTGTTGCAGTGTGAAACCTCAAAACTCCTTTTACAAGTCAGGAACAGGTGCAAATAACATGCAGTACACACTAAACACATTATATAAGGTCAACTCCAAAATGACTTGGCCCATTATAAATATAAATAAATGACCGTATGAGTGAACAGCATGGCACCATTTACTCTCATTGGGCCTCATTTATATTTTAGTAAAGTTTTATGTAAATGTTTGCATAAGCCAAACTGAACTTTTAAAAAAAGTTTTACTTTGTAAAAAAAAAAAAAAAAAGATTTACAAAAAAAGTTTCAGATACACCAATTTTCTTCAGACTCGTGTGCATGTTGACGCATGACAATTTCCCATAAATTGCCAGGCATGTGCACAGCAAAGTTTTTTTGCATTTGGTGATGCACACACAACTCCATTTAATGCAAAGCTCACTGCACTAAAATAACACATACAGCAAAAAAAAAAAAAAGAAGATTCACATCTATGCAAATAAAATATATATTATGCAACAGTGTAACAGCATTTAAAAAGGTTGAAACCAAGAGCCAAATTATGGAAAAAGTGAATTAGGTGTGAATTAAGTTAAAAAAAAAAAAAAAAAAAGTGAATTAAGAAAAAGAAAAATGGTGTGAAATGGAGGAGGTTAAAACAACAACAACAACAAAAAAGATCTATACAGTACCCAGGTGATCATGGATACCAAGCATATCACACAGCGAAACTGCTTTTTTAAAATTATGTCTCACCCGATATGCTGTATCTGAAGTGTTGTGCAGCATTTGAAAAAGATGCCATTATAAATAGAATATATTTATAAGCCAGCAATCATTCTCCGAAAAAATATACCTGACTTTAATCCCTGCTCTCATAAGCATGACGAGCACAAAGTTTTCTGTCAGCCGATGCATTTGTTTATGGTTTTTGGATATGCGAACCAGTGCATTCTCTGTTTATTTTGTTTTATTATTGTTTTGTCATAATTGAAAGACTAGTTTTATTTGTCTTAATTAATGGGTTTGTGTTACTTCCCTTTCTTAAGTTTTCATATTCTTTAATTAATGCCAATAATATAAAATGACTGGGTTTCAAAGTCTCTGGGTGGTATCCATAGTCCCTAACCTAGTGAACCAACATGTGGATGTGTTTTTGATAGAGATTACTAAGCACTTCTGTAAGTTGCTCTGGATAAGGCCTCTGCTAAATGGTGTAAATGTAATAAAAATGAGCTAGGTCTATTTAAAGAAGAAACAGAAAAGATTAAATAGATCTCAAAAAACTGGGAAGTGGTAAGGTGGAAAGACCTGAACACGTCTGCAATAGAATATGTCTGATAGCCAGCCTACTGTGTCTGTGTTTACCTGCAAACACACAAGTGGGTATAGGGCTTTCCTGGATAACTCTTCTTAAACTCTGTGTCAGGCTGGTATACATTGAAAGTGATCCTCCAATGGTCTGAGCCAGGTAACCTAAAAGGGAAGAGGCTTAAGTGCAATTAAATATACCAAATAGTGCAGTTCATATACCTGAGGTAAAACATCACTGTCTGGCCTTGGGTATGAGTTTTCTAGAGTAAAACACAATTAAATTAAACAAGTAAAAAGAAGTAAATGCTCATTTTCATGTACCTGGAGTTTCCTACCAGCAAATCATAAGACTGAATAATGCTGACTTGCTCCAGGAGCTCACCTATACAAGAAGAAATGAGAAGAAAAACAGTGCAGGAAAAACATGTTCACAAAAACAAGAAAAATTAATCTGTCCATTATGTTTGAGCTTCGACTGCGAACACAGAGGTGGTGGGTTGAACTGGCAGGTAATGTGACAATTCTCAGCCATGTGTTATTACAACCAGATTACTTGTGTTTGCTTTGTTTGTCCTTTCAGCGAATGCTGTGAACCACAACGAAAGAACTTGGCGTGTGTGTTTGTGTGTGAACTTCAGCAGCTGTGTCTCTTTCTCTCTGGTTCAAGATATTTACTGAAAAAACAAAAACAAAAACAAAAAGCACACAAGTAGACTGGTGGTATTAACACACAGCTGAGAGTCACAGCATGTTATGTTTCAGCCTCTGCGTCTGAAACTGATGCTCAACCACACCCCCACTGCCTCAGAGGTCATTAAATGGGAAAAAAGTAATTGTTAACCCTCCTATGTTGGGGGGAAAAAAGTTACATCCATTATGTTATGGGTGAAAATTACTTCCACAGTTTAAATACACACAAAAACAGCAAATAACATCTTAAAACAGTAATCCTTTATTATGGTCCGTCTGAGACGAGCCATAAGAATAAATAGTTGCATATAAATTCAAAGTCAAAAAATTTAAAAAAGAAAGACATATCTCAAATGTGGAAGTGGGTCGAATTGACCCATAACATAATAGGAGGGTTAAATCAGCAAATTCTTAATTGTTTAAATCAGTAAGCCCAGTCCTGAAGCTACTGGATACATGTGTCTACTCAACCAAAAAGCATTTACCTGACACAGCAAGGCAGATTCTCATTCTCTGTGTCAGAAATGCAGATATATGTACAGGCAACTATGCATAAATATAATTCAGGCTTCAGACAACTCAGATCATATTACAGAGCCAACAGCTGCTGCTGTTAAATGTGGTCGAGGGTGCACACCACAATAAGCATCGTTAAGAGCAGCCCACAGGAATGAAAAATATTCACTTGTTTGGTGAGCAGTCATATTTCATGCTGTAAATATGGAAAACAGACAGCTTTATCTACTAGTAAATAGCACAGACCCTCTGCAAATACATAATACATTCTGTAAAAAGGATGCACTTTTCTCTCCAGTGGAATCCCCAAGATGACATAACTTAAGACGCCTTAATACGCATCTATTACTTCATATATGCACAGGCTATAAGTTCTGTATTTACCCCAATTCTGCATGAACACCTATACATATGAAATAGAGCTGGTTAGAAACCAGTAATATAAAAGTACCCCCCGTTGTGTATTCTCTCTTTGTCCCCAAGTTTTTAATGCCTGAATGCTTGCTCTCACCTGTAAAATGCTAAAAATACCCCATGCCCACAATTTTGTTTGTTGACTCCAGTGGGATTTCCCACTTCATTGATATGAATCTATCAAATTACTACTATAATGCAAATTAAACTGTAGAGTTGATATAAAAGGTTTTAGCTACAGACTACTCTTCAGGACAGTGTTCCTGCAATGTGAGTATACATTCTGGTCTGATCTGAATGGTGCTTTTAAATTGCTGTTTTTGTGTCTCTCATAGTAAATTGTTTCAGAAATTAAAACAAAATCTAAGTTAAAACAAAGGCAACCTGAGTAAACACAAAAAAACAGTTTTTAAATGATGTTATTTATTGAAGCAAAAAAGATATCCATTACCAACTGGGCCTGTGTGAAAATATTTTTTCCCTCATAGTTACTATTTCCCCAAATCTATGAAACTGCATTCATAATGGGGTCCAGCTGGACTAGACCAACCAGGCCTGATTACTGCAAACACTGTTCAATCAAATCAGCCCTTAACCAGATCTTGTTCAACAGCGTGAGGTTGGTTAAAAAGGTCTTACTCTGTAACACACTATGACAAAGTTGAAAGAAATGACAGAAATTATGAGGAAGAAGGTGATGTATTTCAATTTCAGTCTGAGAAGGGTTACAAAGCTTTTTAGGCTCTGGAACACCAAATAACCACAGTGAGATTCATTATCTCCAAATGGCACATTGGTGAACCTTCCCAGAAGTGGCTGACCTTCCAAAATTCCTCCAAGAGCACATCAATGACTCATCCAGGAAGTCATAAAAGACCCAAAGACAACATCAAAGGACCTACAGGCCTCTCTTGCATCAATAAAGGTCAATGTTTATGACTCCACTATCAGAAACAACAAAAATGGCATCAGTGGAAGAGTGGTGAGGTGAAAACCACTGCTAATCCAGAAGAACATTAAGGCTCATCTGAAATTTGCCAAAACACACCTTGATGATCATCAAACCTTTTGGGAGAATGTTCTGTGGACTAAAGTTGAAAGTGGAGCTATTTGGAAGACAGGGGTCCCGTTACATCTGGCTTAAACCAAACACCGAATTCCACAAAAAGAACATCATATGCTCTTTCTCGTTACTACGGTCAAGCATGGTGGTGGAGTGTGTTGGTGTGAGGATGCTTTGCTGCTTCAGGGCCTGGGCAACTTACAATAATTGAGGGAAACCTGAATTCTGCTCTCTACCTGAAAATCCTAAAGGAGAATATCCGGTCTTCAGTCTGTAAGTTGAAACTCATGTGTAACTGGATTGTGCAGCAAGACAATGATCCAAAGCATAGGAGTAAGTGAAACACTGATTATCGGAAGCATTTGGTTGCAGTTATTGCTGCTAAAGGTGGCACAGCCAGGGGCAATTATTTTTTCACATGGGTAATAGGTGTTGGAAAACTTTTTTGCTTCAATGAAAAAATATAATGTGTTTTGTGTTTAATCAGGTTGCCTTTGTTTTATGTTGCTTTTCATTTGAAGATCTAAAACTATTCATATGAGATGTACACAAAAACAAAAGAAACCAGTATGGGGGCATATACGTTTTCACAGCACTGTATATTACTGACATTTCAATTCAAACACTTACGATGTGAACTACACTTTCCGGGCTGAGCAAGAGGCATAACCTCCTGTTCCCCAAGGTGTGTGGGCCTTTCGTTGTGCTGCTGGCTCCTCCTTTTCTCCAATAGTTCTAAATATTCAACCCAGTTCCTGCACCGACACACCTCTTGGTCATCATTAATGCTGCATCTGTTTCGTTCTTGGTCCCTCTGCCACTTTTGCTTGGACCAACATTCCTCCTTCAAATGGATATTTCTGTGCCAGTGAGCCAGGTGGCACTCAGATACCTGCAGAGCACCAGGGAGCAAGCTGGGATCAGGAGGGGGAAGGCAGGCACGGTTGCCACTATATGACCCCAGGTCTGGAAAAAAGATGCAGCTGAAATCCCAGCAATGCTCCGAAGTCTGGAGTGAATCAGGCTGGAGTTGTCTTGATACATTTGTCCACCAGTTCCTCTCTGGAGCTCTGTCTGATTCTGGATCAGATTTTAATGCATCATCCTGAAAGGTCTGTTGTCTTTGTAGTTGGCCTGGAGTTTCCAAGTTGCTGTATGGGACACTGGTCTTAATTTCACCTTTATGCTGTCCTGCAGATACCTCTGGAGATGCAGTACTTTTCTTAGCACACAATCTAAACAAGAGCAGAATCATAATGTGTGAAGACATATACAAGTAGAGCCTAAGAATACCAGAACAAAACAAAAAGCTAATTTTAAAATCAACATTTTATTACAGAGCAACTTTGAGTTATCTAAAATTCCACTGAAGATTTCTGCTTTTCAGAAAAAAAAGTCCTCTTGTACTGGAAAATGCTTTTTAAACACAATTTCAGTCCACATAATATATCCTTATTGAATAATCATTGCATATTATCTCAGAGAAAATCTTTGTTTTTGGAAGAATGGTGTCAAAGAGGGCTCAGTGTTGCACATTATGGACAAGAATGGCTGTATTCTGATATAGTGAGTTATACCCAATTCAATTTTAATTGTGGTGAAAAAAAAATTAATAAATAAAAGTTAGCATTCCTTTACAAATGATTGGAATGATTTTTTTTTAAAAAAATTTTTAAACATATTCTGCAGCTTTTTCCAAGATATTTGATCTTAATTTGGGCAAAATAAGTTTTGTAGGTAACGAAGGTACCAATAGGATTATGCGAAAATGTCTTGTGCAGGAAAGCTACTCAAAGAATAAGAAGAGATCATATTTCAACTTCTCAGTAGAAAATTGATCACTGAGTTTAGAAGCAAATACAGTGCCCTCCACTAATATTGGCAACCATGATAAAATATGAGCAAAGAAGACTGTGAAAAATTGTCTTTATGGTTTAACCTTTGTATCTTTTGTTTAAATTTTTTTTTTTTTTAAATCAATCACAAAAATACTCTGCTCTCATGGATATCAAACAATTGCAAACAAAACAGGTTTATCAAAAAAAAAAAAAAAACTTTGTTAAATGTGTGACAATTATTGGCACCATTTTAGTCTATAAGTTGTGCTACCTCCATTTGCCAAGAAAACAGAGTCTTCTCCTATAATGCCTGATGAGGTTTGAGAATACATGGCAAGGGGATCTGAGATCATTCCTCCATACAGAATATCTCCAGATCCTTCAAATTTTGAGGTCCATACTGGTGGACTCTCCTCTTCAGTTCACCCCACAGGTTTTCTATGGGTTTCAAGTTAGGGGAGAGGGATAGCCATGGCAGGACCTTGAATTGGTGGTCAGTAATCCCACACAAGCAAACTCAGAAGAGGTGAAAAAGGTGACATGTTGTGTGTATATATATATATATTTATTCTCTGCATGTTCTCCCCGTGCTGTGGGGGTTTCCTCCCCAAGTCCAAGGACATGCATGGTAGGCTGCTTGGCATGTCCAAAGTGTCCGTAGTGTATAAATGGGTGTGTCAATGTGTGTGTGAGTGTGCCCTGCGATGGATTGGCACCCCATACAGGGTGTACCCCGCCTTGTGCCCGATACTCCCTGGGATAGGCTCTAGGTTCCTGCAACCCTGAAGGGTAAGCGGTATAGAAGATGGATGGATGGATAGATATATACATCAGTGTATATGACCAAGGTGAAGCTCATACACAAAACATTAAAAACCCAACTGTTTCGCGACTTTGAAGCATAAAGCTGAAGAAAAAAAGGTTTCATAAATTTTACATCTCTAAATTGAATACATTAGCAAACACTGATCATGTTAACACGTAACCATGTTGAACACGATCACTCATTAAAACACAGTGGGTCTTTTCTTTACGTGTTCGTTTTTACTAGCATACCAACAGGTTGGGAAAAGTTTGATGGGGTAATGTTAGGGAAAAAACGTATCACAAGGTATTGGGAAAAAAGTCACGACAGCTAGAGAGACGCCCGTGGTCTTACTCTAGTGTATGGGAACTTAGCGAATTTCCAATTCTTGTGAGGTTTAGTGGCTATTCACATTTAACGCCTAAAGACGCGTGGAAAACGCTTGCGCTCCCGCGGTGTCTGCCATTGCTAAGCAACGAGGAAGTTTTAGCACAGGATGGATTTACAGCACCGCAAATCCCTTGCAGAAGGTCTGCTACTAGGTTTATTTATGGAGAAGAGAGACCAAAAAAAAAAAAAAAAAAAAAGTAGTGCTTGGGCGCACCCCGCCCTTCAATCTCGTAGAAAACACGGGTAATTTCACCAACTAATCCAACCGCTCCATGAGATTCAAAGCCTATTTCAGAGTGGACAAAGAGAAAGGATGAAGCTGATTGGTTGGTTCTTGTCACATAACCTGCGGTGCGCTTTCAGAATTCTGACAAGTTGGGATTTTCCATCTCGAAAAACGAGCATGAACATCATGAGCACATCTACATTTAATATAATGAATAAAAGATCAGGCCCTTATTGTGCTTCCAGTTTCACCCCCCACCAAAAAAAACTCTTTCGATCTACACGATTCATGTAAATTACATATTTTGATTAAAAACGGAGAATTTCGCCGAAAAGCAACTAGTTTGCAGGTATGTAAACCATTTTTGTGTTGATTGTGCTGTATGTTTTGGATCATTGTCTGCTGGGACGTTCAACCACAGCCCATTTTAAGCTTTCTGGCTGAGGCAGTCAGGTTTTCATTTAATATCTTGATATTTGATAGTCCTTGAGGCCATGTATCTTAAAAAATGTCCAGGTTCTCTGGCAGAAAAACAGCCCCAAAACATTAAAGACGGTTAAAGAAAGAAAGAAAGAAAAAAAAAATCATTTTACCGTGGGCATGAAGTACTTTATTTTGGTTTCATCTGACCATAGAATCCAATCCCATTTGACGTGCCAGTAGTGTCTGGCAAATTGAAGATGCTCGAGTTTGTTTTTGGATGAGAGTAGAGGCTTTTTTCTTCAAACCCTTCCAAACAACATGTGGTGATGTAGGTGACTTCGGATTGTAGTTTTGGAGACTTTCTGACCCCAAGATACAACTAACTTCTGCAATTCTCCAGCTGTGATCCTTGGAGATTGTTTGGCTACTCTAACCACTCTAACAATGCATTGAGACAATATAGACACACATCCAATTCCAGGTTGATTCATAACATTTCCAGTTGACTAGAACTGTTCCTGATCTGATCCCTGATCTTGGAAATGGGCATTTTCAATGCTTGTGCTATTTTCTTATAGCCACTTCCCATTTTGTGAAGCTCAACAACCAACTGATCACATCACAGCTATATTCCTTGCTCTTACCCATTGTAATGTATGTCTAAGGGAATTGGTCCTGTGTGTTACCTCATATTTATACCCCTGTGAAACAAGAAGTCATGGTTGAACAATTTCCTGTTCCTAGTCACCAATCTGTACTAATTTTTTTTTTTAAAGATCAATGGGAAAATATATTTTTGTCATATGATTTCATAAGGGTGCCAATAACTGTGGCACAAATTTCACAAAATTGTTTTTATAAGAATGTGTTGTGTTTGCAATTGTTTAATATCCATGAGAGCAGAGTATTTTTGTGAATATTTTTCAACAAATGCTCAAAAGGTTAAACACTAAAGACGATTTTACACAGCCTTCTTTGCACCAAGGGTGCCAATATTAGTGAAGTGCACTGTATTTTTTATTTCCCCTTCCACCTAAATTTAAAGAAGTGCATATTAAAATTAGGTATGATATTTACCCAGATAAGGAATTTCTTAGAATAAGATTTAATATAGATTCATATACATGCCAAATTTGTAATGACGACATAGAAAATGTTGAACAGTTATTTTTTCAATGTAACTTGGTTAATTGATTTTGGATTGGGGTACATAATTGGATAAAACAAAAAGGAAATTCTATTTTACCTACTATTGCATGGGATGTGGTTTAATTTGGAGTACTTTTGAAGGACAAAAGTGTAAGCTTTGCTATAAATTGTTTACTTACTTTGTTAAGTCATTCACAAAAGTACATTTTTGAAGACACCCCCCCAATTAATGTCTTTAAAGAGATATATTTACACACACACATACATACATACAGACTTTAAAAATATGGGAAATTATAAGGCCAGGAAATTATATGATCTGTTTAAACATTATGGTTTTATTTAATCCCTTACAATATATTAGTGTATTGTAATTTTACTAAGCTTTTACTTTTTGATTCTTTGTTGTAGTGAGTATGTATTATTAATAAGGGTAACTCAGTCTGTAAGTACTTCTATTTTCACGTGTTAGCCTTTAATGTTCTGCTAAAGTTTGAACGCAAAAGTTTTTTTTTTAAAATAATCCATTTAAATTAACCTAAATCACCAGAACCTGCCCAATTCACATTTCATACCTATATGATTTAGACACTCCTATGCAACTGGCTGCATTAAGTCTGTGACCCAGATCCTGGGTACCCATTAGATTAAATTTAAGGGCCTTTTGACTTTTTGATTGAGTGTTGTCCACAGTAAATTAAATACAAGCTCAGTGGAGTTCAGGTCAGGTGATTGATTTGTCAGTAAAAAATCTGTCTTCCATTGTCAAAACTGTGTGAATAACTTTCCAAAAGCACTTTAAAATGTCAAGCAAGCCAGATGGATGGATAAGAGAATGCAGGACCAAGGACATCACTGAGCAGATTTTGGCAAAATGGTGGCTACCTAAAACTGGGACTCCGGCTCCATTTCCTCTTCAGCTGCTTGCTTGGTCTGTTGTTGGATAGGGGCAGATTCAGTAGTTGTTTATATTAAAGATGGCAATATATTACAAAAGGTATTACAATTTTAGGAAAATGACATCACATGTCTGGATGGAAAAATAAATATGTATGGTTACAAATAGATATATGAAGAGTTACCTAGCATCAAATCGATTTACCACATATCCCAGTCTCTTTAAATGACCAAACACCTATTGAGGGGAAAAGAGCCATGCTTCAGAAAAGAAATGCAAAGTCTTTCATAAGTATTGGAAAAGTATATTAATCTTTTATTTTTTTGAAAAAATGGAGAAACTACTCATTGAGGGTAGTGGTCACCACAGACATGCATTAGTGGAATCCAAACTCTCTAGAGATGGCTTTATAACGTTTTTTGACCTTGATGAGCATCAACAACTGAGGTCCTCAGAATTCTTTCTTTGTTCATGCCATGATACACTTCCACAAACATGTGTTGTGAAGACCAGACTCTGATAGATCTCTGTTCTTTAATTTAAACAGGGTGCTAACTCACATGGTCCCACTGACTGAAAATACCTGACTCTAATTTCACCTTCAAATTAACTGCTAATCCTAGAGGTTCACATATTTTTGCCACTCACAGATATGTAATATTGGATAATTTTCCTCAATAAATAAATGACCAAGTATAATATTTTTGTCTCATTTGTTTAATTGGGTTTTCTCTGTTTACTTTTAGGACTTCTGTGAAATCTAATGTTTTAGGTCATATATGGAGATGTATACAAAATGGGTTTCACAAACTTTCAAGCACCACTGTATGGGTGTGATGGTCAGGTGTTCACACTTTTGTATGTTATATCTTTATCGACTAATAATCTGGAAAGATTTGGCTGATCATAACCAAATGTTTAATGCAACATGTTTATGCAGTGTGTAGAGGGTGGTAACAAGCCATTGCTCATTTATTAGGTTTAGGTAATCCTAAATCTTCCTTCTTTATGCAGGCCGATACTTTCTTTTTTTAAATTAATTTTCTTAATGCAAGGAGCTGTTGAAAAGTATAGCCTGCATGCTAAATAGTGTTTGGACCCCAATTACTACTGCTCAATGCAATATTTTATTTCTTAATTCTTATTATTATGAGTAGCCTCTGACCATTGACTCTATATTTACTTTCTCCATATGGCCTTCAGTAACCTAAATAAACTCAGATTTCAGAGGGTTATAAACTTCATGGGCACCTTTTTTAAGCATCCAAAATGCTGTCTAATCTTTGAGAGACATTTAATGAGTCTCCAAGTTCATTTTGACTACTGATTTTCATGGCAAATTCTAAAAGACAAAAGAAAAAAAAATACAGCTTGTTTGTTGTGATCTACCAATGCCAATGGAAGAATCCAGGTTCTGACTATTGAAACACCAAATTTGTATTCCTACCAACCTGGTACTGAAGGAAAGTCACAGTTTCAGCAGAAAGGAAAGTTTCATAACCCTCCTGGATGGAGAGAGGAAGATCCTGGTAGAACACTTGCAGACTGCCCTGTGATGTTTAATAAGGGATCAACAATCCATAACATGAACTTAAATGTGATTAATGTTAAATTATAGACTTGCATAAAGCACTTAAAAATTAATGGACAAAAATTTAGCAAGGTTAAATGTCACTTATAATCAGCATCTAATCTACAATGCCAACTTGTCATCTGCCTTTCAGTCATTATTAGCAACATATGTATGTGCTTACACATTCCATGAGATAAAGAGCCTCCTCTGGAAACAAGCACTGCTTTCCTTGATCAGAAAATCCCATTGTCTGCCAAAATTTTCCCTGTAACAGAATTTTAGAGTTTATAGAAACTTGCACTTAGTAGTTTTCTCCAATCATTTTAAAATAGCTTTTATTTTTCTAGCAACAAGGTGTTAACAGAACAAAAACATGAATTAACAGTTAAAAGTATTTCTCACTGCTGGAGACTGCAGTTTCACTATCTTTTCCTCAGGGATCCATTCCGCATTCACAAGGTTCCCACTACACATGAGGGAAGAGAATAAATTAACCATGAATAAATGGGGCAAATAAATCATAATTTTATAGTTGGCTCTACATCTGTGGAATAACAACATTGAGTATCAGTAATCTAGCTGGATCTAAAATTATTTAAACTCAGTTGTAGAATAGTCTATTGGTACTAGAATAAAATCTAGTAGTCGGTACCGATACCACCAAAAGTACACAATACTCGATACCAAAGTCTATACCATGGTATTTTGTTTTTGTTTTTGTTTTAAAAAAAGAAAAAAAAATATAAAAAAAAAATCAAATTAAAAACTCCTGGAAACTATTTACTATTGAAGCATGTAAATAGACTAAAAGATCAACAAATACTTTCTCTTTACTGTTCCTGTCCTTGTTAACACATCTTGCTTTTTAACTCCTCCCTCTATGGTTGCAAGCATGAATGTGTGGGTGTGTGATTGAAGAAATAAGCACCTTTTAAGCTTTTAATCCTTGCTTTTTTAGTCTGGGAATTTCCCTTTTGCATTTTGCCTCAGCCTCCGCTGTGGCTTTACATCCATGAATTCATGTGATCTTGATCACACCATGTCACTTCTAAGGGTTATTAATAATGTCTAGTACGGTGACCTCAGGCGGGACACTTAAGGTTGAATTATACTCGCTTTTCTCGACACGTACACATGCACAAGTTGGCGGTCATGCATAATCGGCAGTCATTTGGTGCATCACTTGTTCACATCCTCAGAAATTAAGTCTATTGAAATTAATTGCACTGCATGGTGCAATACCAGTGTAAATAGCGGGGGCAGTATAGCACCATGTGACAGTATCCGCAAATGACTAAACAAAGTAGTGCGGTCACAAATCGCATCCATATGCACGATTTCATCACAGCTGTTGAGAACAAACACTAAAGAGTTTTCCTATTACAGTCAATGTTTTAAAAACATCTCATGTCATATTATAACCAGCAAAAGGTCTGTTTTGTGTACCAGATAAAATGCGTTTGAAAGTAAGGTCAGAGTTTCGATTTGAGATGGAGCTCAGGACAACAAAGTGACAGGCATGTTTTGGCTCGGACATGCCATCTAGGGGATGTCATTTTTAATCTTCCAGATTTACATAAAATACATAAAAATAGAGCATGTATACAATGCCGCTTACATTGCCACTGCTTCTGCACGCACAAACACACACACACACACACACGGTCATACACTAAATATATACTAGCCTTTATAGGACTCTTAAACTTTACTTATAATAGCAATGTTGATTTGTGTGGCAGGCAGGGCAAGGTTTGCCAAAGATTGTAACAGGAAAGGGAGATTGGGGGACAAAGGCATGGGTTAATTAATGAGTTGGTTCAAATGACTACACCTATGTTGCAATAAAGGCACCTATATGCTTTTATCAGTCAACAGTCATTTCATTCCATAGCCCAAAAGAACAAGTCATTTAATTTCATAACCCACATAGCTCAGGGGAGAGATGCTACAATGATGTGCACGCTCTCGTGTTCAGTTGCACGATGGTGTTGTCTTGATGTGACAGGTGGAAGACTGTTAAACCAACCAAAAATAGTCTGCCGGATTGTGAGAGCATGTGCTGTGCAGCACAAAATAGCACAGCAGAATGGGCTTCCTCATCTCCCCTACCCAACAATCTGATTAACCAATTCACATCTCTACCCACAAGAGGAGAGCAATTATTCACATGTGAGACTGCGTGAAATGGTCATGGTTTGATTGTAAATAGTGGAGACTAGTGTAGTAGTGCATTTTTGAACAAGCTCTTAAATAAATGTTATTGGTATTTTATACATGGTCCCTTTTATTTCTTTTAGTTCATTAATCATATTTTAATCAATAGCAGTAATTTTTTTGTCTTGATCTTCAGCCATTTCAATTTGCATTCCCCAAAATTCCTCTTCTTTTGCTCTTTTCTTATCAATAATACCTCACTTAAGAATTAATTGTACAACCCACTATGTATGAAGGAAGTAGTCTGCATTGGCTAATTTTGGATATTTGTGGGTGGTAACTTGAGCTAAAGAAGAAGCTAACTCATTTGTGTACATTTTCAAAAAAGATTGAGATTTATAAAGCAAAAATGTACGCAGGTGTATATGCAAGGTTTTATAGGCAGAGAAAAATTGCGTATGACTGGTGTTGGTGCACACTTTCACTCCGGAATCCATGAAAAGTTTTATAAACCAGGCCCAAGGTTTCTGTCCTGTCAGAGGGTGAGCTATGCTTTCACCCCAAAAAAAATAAATAAATAAAAAAATAAAAAGGTGCCTGGGTTTCCTGTGCTCTTGCAGCTTTGGAAACAATTACATTTTGCTACTGTAAATAAGTGTCTCATAAGTGAGACATTCACTAGGCATTTCAAATGATGCAAATGATTGAAAACCTATAGACATTTAGAACCTTTGCTAAAACATGATTGTTCGCATTTCTTCTTGTGTTAAACATATAGAATACTGTGTAACTCACGCTCGTTCCAATCGTTCCTCTGTCATAAGCATCCAGTGCTCGTCAAGGGTCTTCTGCAGACATGCCTTTTGCTGCACAGAGTAATTTGGCAAAAATTCTTTTTGTCCCCTCACAGGAATCTTATGACTTCGACTCCGTCTTTGAAATAGTTCTGATGAACTGTAAGGGAAAGCATAGGACAGTAAAAATAAATAAATAAACAAACCAACCAACCAACCAATGGCTTCATGACTAACAAAAAATAAAAATAAATAAATAAGCAGCATTTACATTCCTATAAATCACAAATGTAACCCACAAAAGTAAATAATAAAAATAAAATTGAGCTTGCAAGAGACCCATTACATTTCATATATAGTTTACATATAGTTTTTGTGATGGATATGACTCAAATACCATGTATTTTTTATTTTTATTTTTGGTCATTATGTTATTTACTGCATTCTCAGGGCCTCTTTCTCTTACTCCTGGATTTTCAATACAATTTTATTTGTATAGCACTTTTAACAATTGATATTGTCACAAAGCAGCTTTACAGAAGAAAATTCCATATATACATTTTAAATTTATGATTTTTTTACTCTAAATTTAAAGAATTTTGGGTTCTGGTGATAGCTAGTGCATTAAAAGTTGCAAAGCTCTCAAAAATGTTTTTGGAGGATTCTGCATGTGTGTGTATGTACAGATATAGAGAAAGAACAAGAGAATGGGCTAGCTTGTATGTTATTGGCTCGTGAAAAGCAGGAGAAACCACAGAGCATCACCAAGCCACCACCATGCTTGACTGTGGACAGAGTAGGCCTGGACAATAATTCAATATCACTATATATATCACGATATAATTTTTTTCAATAACGGTGATATGATTTTTAAACACATTTCCGATATTTCGATATACATTAAAACATTAGTCACTGACTGACGTTCAGGGCGCAGGAGTCAGTTTGTTGTATTCAAGCCGAGGAGAATGAGCAGAACACATTTAGCTACGTGCGTGATGACGTACACCACAGGCACGCAGCCAGTGCTCGGCAGTGTTAAGCTAAGCTCCAACACGGCAAGTTTTAGCTATAAAATGAGTACCCCTGACCGCAATACAAATGCGACTGAGTGAGCTTCCACAAGTGAAGAGAAAGCAGACAAAATAGTCGATAAGAGAGGAAAGACTAATTCAGTGGTATGGAAGTGGTTTGGCTATCTAAGCTCTGATAAACTTCAGGTTTCAGTGCGCTGCAAAATGTGTCGGAGAGTGGTGCCAACTAGCAGCGGGAACACATCAAATCTGTTCCACCATCTGAAGCAGTTCCACCCGATAGAATATTCTGAGAGTCAGAAGATGAGGCATCATAAAGGTTTAAGCCAACCTGTCTCTGAAATATCACCGCGACCCACATCCCCATCACCAGCTGTGTCAAAAGAGAAACCGATGCAGCAAACGCGGACCGCTGCATTCATGCCTTATGACAAACAGTCTAAACGATATAAAGACATTACTAAGGCTGTCACAAACTTTTTGGCTAAGGACATGATGCCGTTTAGTACGGTAGAAAATGTGGGCTTCAGGAAAATGATGTCCGTCATCGACCCCAGATACGAGCTCCCTGGCCGGAAATATTTTTCCCGCACAGCTATACCTACACTTTACGGTGAAGTTAGGGAAAGGGTGCAGGAGCAACTGAAGTCAGGGTCATATTTTGCGACCACAGCTGACCTATGGTCAAGCCGAACCTCCGAACCATACTTGAGCCTGACGGTCCACTTTATTGACCAAGATTGGAAGCTTGTCAACTTATGCCTCCAGACGGTTTACTTTCCCGAGGATCACATGGGCGAAGCAATTGCAGCCGGACTTACGGACGCGCTTGCCTCCTGGGTACTCAGCGAGGAGCGCCAGGTCTGCATCACGACAGATAGCGGGACCAATATCATCAAAGCCGCTGAGCTGAACAGATGGACAAGACTACAATGCTTCGGGCACCGACTGAACTCCGCTATTGGTAAGTTATACACAGTTAATATACATTTGAGTATTATGTTAAGTTATTTTGCTTATGGCATGAGGATATATTACTACAATCATTGCAGTAACAAATAGGCGATATGCTTAACACAAAATAGGCCTAACCTAAATGTAGCTTATCAGTGCTTGTATGTTTTTGATAGCTATTTTTATATTCTTTATATTTGTTTATAGTATGTTTATATTCACACAATTTTATGCTTGCTATGTGGTTGTTGCATGCCATGTCATAAGTTCATTGAGCATGTGTTATAATGTGCATTTGATTTGATAATTAAAACACTTGAGTTCAGGTGCTCTGTGTTGTGTAGGCTATGATTTCATTCCCCCAGTTTAAGTGACTGAATAGGTTATTCATTTATTCTTTAATTAAGACATACATATTTGTATGGATTTATACATACAGCAGTTATATTAATAAGATTCAAAGGTGTTTTACTGGCATGGAAACAGATGTTTACTTTGCCAAATCAGGTGTGAAATAAAAACAACAAAATGTACATAAGCAGAAGAATTGTGATTTTGCTGCAAGAATAATATAAATAAATCAAATTTTGTAGTTAAAATACAAATGAGAACTATATATTGCAATTTTTTCTCTCTTTCTGTGTACAGAGAAAGTTCACCAAGACAAGTGAGTGGACAGAGCAGTTGGGGTCTGTAAAAAGGTGGTGGCTGCCTTCTCCTACTCCTGGAAGAAGAAACGGGACCTTGCAGCTGCTCAGGAGGAGTACCACTTGCCACAGCACAAGCTCATCAGTGAAGCCCCAACAAGATGGGGCTCCCGTCAACAAATGGTGAGGCGGGTTCTGGAGCAGAAAAGGGACATCACAGAGGTCCTCTCAAAAGACAAGACGACCAGGTCGCTGGTTCCTACTTGGCAAGATGTGGACGTTTTAGAGTCTATAGATGCAGCTCTAAGCCCGCTCCTTGAATTCACCGATGCCTTGTCCGGTGAGTCCTATGTCAATGTGTTATTCCTAAAACCAGTGATGCATCTCTTCAACACCTCCATCTTGAAGGAAGCAGAGTGTGACACAGACCTCACCAGGACCATAAAGACAACAGTGATGGGATACCTGAATGAAAAGTATGATGACCCAGCCACAGATAATCTATTTGACATGGCATGCCTCGTTGACCCAAGATTGAAGCTTCAGTACACTCAGGAGGAGAAGAGAGAATACATCAAAGAGAAAGCTGTGTTGGAAATGCTGAAGGGAGAGAGAGCTGTTGTGGTAAGGGAAGAGGAGTCCAGAGAAGAAGCCATGGGAGATGCTTCTGCAGCAGTGACACCAGCCAAGAAAACAAAGAGGTCTCTGGCTAGCTTTTTTTCCCAAACAGGTCCACCAGTACCAACACAGAAGGCTTGAGTGTACAGCAGGCAGTTGAGAGGGAGCTCAGCAACTACCTTCTGTCTCCAGATGCTGACAATGACTCAAATCCTCTGGATTGGTGGAGAGTCTCTCATAAGAACTTCCCCAGAGTAAGCCAACTGGCAAAACATTACCTGTGTATTCAAGCCACAAGCTGCCCCTCGGAGAAGGTTTTTAGTACAGGTGGCAATATTGTCACATGTAAAGGGGCATCTTTGAAGCCAGATAATGTAGACCAGCTTGTATTTCTTGCCAGAAACCTCTAGAGCCTGTCATAGGGTGTCATCAACCCCCAACAATGTCCCTGCCCCAGCAACATGTGTAGTTGTTATTGCTCACACTTTTCTTCAGCAACTCTGAGCATTTTTCATATTTTTTTTTATCCTGGCTGAAGCACTTTAATTTCAGTCTATAAGAATAAAATAATCAGCCTATGTTGTAGTTTAAAGTGAAAGATATTAATATTGACAAAGGTGAGAGTTTTATGTTTATTTGACGGTGATTTCACATTTCTTGTTTGTATGAAGGTTAAATTCAAATAAAAGGTGAACGTTCATTTATTTGTGCCATTTTTATTTCTAAATTATTATATAGTTTTATAGGAGGAGAAGTTTACAGAAGTTTAAAGGTACAGACATCTGTTGTGGGCGTCCTTGGCAGTTTTTCTGAGGATTTATATTGTTCATATCGATATCGGAATTAAATCGTATCGACTGAAATTAAGAAATATATCGTCATATACATTTTGGCCATATCGTCCAGCCCTAGGACAGTGTCTCCTTTCTTCATTCTTCTTCCTCCAGACATACTGCTGATCCATCGTACCAAAAAGTTCCAGTTTTGTTTCATCACTCCACAGAACAAAATCCCAAAACTTCTGTAGCTTATTTATTTAAATTGGAGCATACTGGAGCAGACTTTTCTAGTGCTTTTTGGTAAGTAGTAGTGTACGTCTTGGAGTTCTGGCACGGAAGCCTTCTGCACTTAGTACGCACCATACTGTGCTCACTGAAACCTCAGTGCCTGTTGCCACCAAGCCTTGCTGCAGGTCTTTTGCAGTCACTTATTGTTTTTTCACAACCTGGCTTCTCAGAAATCTGGTTGTAACCGTTGAGAGCTTCCCTTTCCTGCCCTGTCCAGGTAGTGTAACCACTGTTCCCTTAACTTTGAACTTGCGAACTACGCTTCAATGGTGTCTCTAGGAACATTCAGTGCCTTCATTAACTTTTTGTATCCTGTTCCTTGTTTATGAAGGGCGATAATCTCTTCTCTTAACTTTCTGAACCATTCTTTTGACTTAGCCATATTTCTAACATGCAGTCACAAGTGACACTCTACAAATCCCTAGCCAGTTCAGGTACTTCATGTGTTCCAGCTCAAGCACACCTGGCGCAACTAATGAAGCCCTTGATTAGTTGCATCAGATGAGCTTGAGACAACACTTAAACACGTTTACATATTTGTGCTGTTGTGAGGGATTCTATTCAGGGGGTTGAATAATATTGAGACTGGAGAAGTCATAATAAGTTGCATTATCGGTTGAATTCAGGGAAACCACTTCAAGCAATCATTGTGTTGAACTATTTCAATAGATTTTGTTTAATTTGTTCATTTCAAACAGCTGAAAGTCTGTGAATTCTGACAATAAACCTGATTTGTAATGGGGGTTGAAGAATTTTGATGCATGTTTAAAAAAAAAAAAAAAAAAAAAAAGTGTTCAAAACTGTCTCCTTACCTTATCCTGATTTGCAACAGTAAGCTTATAATGATTAATAATTTTTAAGATTAGATTTCATGGGAAACGTCAGTTTGACATCATGTTCTTAAACAGAAAAAAGAAGAGCTGGCTACTATTTCACGTGTAGGGGGGCTGGGGATGGTGGAGTGCTTGTAGCGTGTCCTTACAACAGTTGCTTAGAATTTACACTTGTCATCTAGATGGCTGCTTTTAATCTGGATAGTTCTAAATGCAATCATCATCATTGACATCTGGGGAATCAGCTGTTGTCAAAACCAAAAAGTGTCCAACTGCAGAGAACCTGCAGTCAAAAAGGGACAGTGACAGGGCCCATGCTAAAACAAGAATAAATATTGGCACGGCTTTTGAGAGGTGTTGAAAACGCAGAGATCTGAAGGGACTGAAGACTGCAGAGATGGCTTTTTTTCTGCTGAACAGGTACGACATTTCAGTGGCTCAATAAGTAGATAGCTAACATTAGCACATACAGTGCATCCGGAAAGTATTCACAGTGCTTCACTTTTTCCACATTTTGTTATGTTACATTCTTATTCCAAAATGGATTAAATTCATTATTTTCCTCAAAATTCTACAGACAATACCCCATAATAACAATGTGAAAGAAGTTTTTTTTAAATCTTTGCAAATGTATTAAAAATAAAAAAAACAATAAAAGCACATGTACATAAGTATTCACAGCCTTTGCTCAATACTTTGTTGAAGCACCTTTGGCACCAATTACAACCTCAAGTCTTTTTGAGTTTGACACTACACGCTTGGCACACCTATTTTTGGGCAGTTTCTCCCATTCTTCTTTGCAGGAACTCTCAAGCTCCATCAGGTTGGATGGGGAGCGTCGGCATACAGCCATTTTCAGATCTCTCCAGAGATGTTCAATGTGGTTCAAGTCTGGGCTCTGGCTGGGCCACTCAAGGACATTCACAGAGTTGTCCCGTAGCCACTACTTTGTTATCTTGGCTGTGTGCTTAGGGTCGTTGTCAAGTTGGAAGACCAGTCTGAGGTCCAGAGCGCTCTGGAGCAGGTTTTCATCAAGGATGTCTCTGTGCATTGCTGAATTCATCTTTCCCTCGATCCTGACTAATCTCCCAGTTCCTGCTGCTGAAAAACATCCCCACAGCATGATGCTGCCACCACCATGCTTCAATGTAGGGATTGTATTATCCAGGTGATGAGTGGTGCCTGGTTTCCTCCAGACATGACGCTTGCCATTCAGGCTATCAGACCAGAGAATTTTGTTTCTCATGGTCTGATTGTCCTTCAGGTGCCTTTTGGCAAACTCCAGGCAGGCTGTCATGTGCCTTTTACTGAGGAGTGGCTTCCGTCTGGCCACTCTACCATACAGGCCTGATTGGTGGAGGGCTGCAGAGATGGTTGTTCTTCTGGAAGGTTCTCCTCTCTCCACAGAGACACGCTGGAGCTCTGTCAGAGTGACATGGGGGTTTTGGTTACCTCCCTGACTAAGGCCCTTCTCCCCGATTGCTCAGTTTGGTCAGGCGGCCAGCTCTAGGAAGAGTCCTGATGGTTCCAAACTTCTTCCATTTACGGATGATGGAGGCCACTGTGCTCATTGGGAGCTTCAATGCTGCAGAAATGTTTCTGAACCCTTCCCCAGATCTGTGCCTTGATACAATCCTGTTTCAGGAGGTCTACAGCCAATTCCTTGGACTTCATGGCTTGGTTTGTGCTCTAATATGCATTGTTAACTGTGGGACCTTATATAGACAGGTGTGTGCCTTTCCAAATCATGTCCAATCAATAAACTGAATTTACCACAGGTGGACTCCAATCAAGTTGTAGAAACATCTCAAGGATGATCAGAGGAAACAGGATGCACCTGAGCTCAATTTTGAGTGTGGCAAAGGCTATGAATACTTGTGTAAATGTGCTTTTTTATTTTGAATAAATTTGCAAAGATTTCAAACAAACTTCTTTCATGTTGTCATTATGGGGTATTGTTTGTAGAATTTTGAGGAAAATAAAGAATTTAATCCCTTTTGGAATAAGGCTGTAACATAAAATGTGGAAAAAGTTGCGAATACGTTCCGGATGCACTGTATGTACTGCTAGCTATGAGAGAGAGCACCTCCCCTCTACTCCAAGAAAACCATACCCGCCTCCACCTCCGCCCTCAAGTATTGTAGCTAATAAACAACCCATTCGAATACCTCAAACCATCAGATTCATCCACGCAGAGGAGCAATGCTGAAGCACAACCCTAGTTTTAAAAGAAACTAACTAAAATAAAGAAAATAACTTGCAGTTTTATGTTTCAAACAGAGATGGCAATAGAGAAGCAAAAGTTCACTACTGCAGCTTTAATATTCAAGATTCTGTACTATTTATTTATAGTAAATTTGTGATATTGACCAAGTTAACTGCTTTGTACAAAAGGTCAGATTTTCCTTATTCCTAATCTCTTCTACTGAAGCATGGGTTCAGACAGCATGGATTTGAACTAAAAGATCATAAGGTTTTGCACAAACTTCATGAGTTCATGCAACCTTGAGATCAAGACAACAGGTTTTAGAAGTTCCCTTGTCTTTCCTGCATACATCTGATGCTCCATTGAAGAAATACTCACTTGTACTGAAGACTATCACAAATTGGATAACGTAAAAAAATCTTAATACGTATACTCATTCGTAATCAGTTGGACATGTAAAGTGTGTAGTCTTTTCACCAATTATGGTGTTATTAGCTTATTCAAGGCAGTACTAAACAAATGGAAAAAAAAATTGCAATTTTTATGAACCCTCTTATTTTTATTATTTTAATAACAACATTTTGGAGATTCTCCAAGGCTTATGTAAACTTATGACCTCAACTGTATTGTAAAGATTGGGAGAGAAAAAGGGGGTTATGGAGAATGCATACTAGGCAATAACAAGAACAGTATACTTAGATATTGCAAATCTAAAATTCATGCACACCACAGTGAACTTTTTTCACACACAAGCACTGACAAAAAAAATTACAGTAGCAGAATATTTTGGAATATTTGATTTTAAAACAAACAAACAAAACAAAAACATGTAGTTGGCTTGAAAATTTGCTGAGACCTGGCAACCCTGGTTATATAGGGATCATAAGTATTTGCACAGTGACACAAATTTTGGTTATTTTGCCTCTGTACACTACAGTAATAGATTTGAAACAGATGTGATTGAAGTGTAGATGTTCAGCTTTAATTCAAGAGGTTTAACAAAAAATAACTGCATTAACCGTTTAGGAATTACAGCCATTTTTAACCTCATACTTCCATTTTCACAGGCTCAAAAGTAATTGGACAACTGACAAGCAGTTTCATGGCCAAGCGTGGCCCGTTTCCTCATTATTTCATGACAAATTAAGGAGATAAAAAGTCAGGAGCGGATTCCAAGTGTTGAATTTGCATTTGGTAGCTGTTCATGGTAGGGTTGTCACGGTACCAAAATTTTAGTAGTCAGTACCAATACCAGTAAAATTCCACTGCACTCTATCAATTTCGGTACCAAAGCAAAACACAAAAACATGCTAATTAAACAACACACTATTTTATTAACAAAGTTAAATATTAATTTAAAATGTATTTTTAAAAAATGCCATTCTGTACTCCAAGGATATCATTATTAAAGCTACTAGAGTTATCCAAACAAGAATTTTTTTCTGACTGACTGATGAAGACAAACAGTGCTAGCCACACACCTATTATTTTCAAACATATAAATTTCAGATATATCTCTCATCAAAAAGTCTCTGGGGTGTACAATTACTAAACCCAATCATGTCCTCCCATTTTACCCCCAAAAAGTTAAAGCATTAAATGGTTAATAAGGACTCCTGACCGTATTAGAATTAAAACGCGCATATGTTAACATCAAGTGAGCAAAAATGAGGATGTTTTCTTGCAATAATACACTCCAATTAAACTATGCAACAACATTCATAATGCAACCACTACCATAATTTTTAAATACTGGGGGTAAGTAGCCGGGAACTGTCACCTCACCGTGGTGGAGAGGTTTGTGTGTCCCTACGAATCTGAGGGCTGTGTTGTCTGGAGCCTTGTGCTCCTGGTAGGGTCTCTCAAGGCAAAGTGGTCTCAGGGTCGGGGCCAGACTAAGAATGGTTCAAAGGCACCCTCATGAAGAAAACAAAGGGAGGAGGAGTTACCTTGCCCAGAGGAAGCCCGGGGCCCCCGTCTGGAGCCAGGCCCAGAGGGAGGACCTGACTGTGAGCGCCTGGTGGCTGGGTTTGCCACAGAGCCCAGCCAGGCAAAGCCTGAAAAAGCAACGTGGCACCCCCCTCTCCATCCTATGGGCCCACCACTCGTGGGGTGAACCGTGGGGGTCGGGTGCGCTGCTACATGGGTGGCAGTGAAAGTCAGGGGCCTCGACGGACCAGACTCGGATGGTAGAGGGGAAGGAACTGGAACTTGTGCGGGAGATGGAGCACTACCAGTTAGATTTGGTGGGGCTTACCTCAATGCACAGTCTCGGTTCTGGAACCGTACTCCCGGGGATGGACTCTATTCTACTCTGGAGTTAACCAGGGTGTGAGGCGCCTGGCGGGTGTGGGGATACTTACAAGTTGAACGCCGTTACGTTGGAGTTTACACCGGTGGACGAGAGGGTC
Organism: Ictalurus punctatus; assembly: GCF_001660625.3. NCBI lineage: Eukaryota > Metazoa > Chordata > Actinopteri > Siluriformes > Ictaluridae > Ictalurus > Ictalurus punctatus. The sequence goes on along the minus strand of NC_030417.2, from coordinate 13,452,447 downwards.
ACCACCTTATGCCTACGGGTGGTGTTTGGGGTGTGTGTGTGGGGGGGGGGGGGGGGACTCTGACTACTGTCTGTGCATATGCACCGAACACCAGTTCAGAGTACTCGGCCTTCTTGGAGACTCTGCACAGAGTCCTGTATAGGGCACCAGTAGGGGACTCCATAGTGCACGTGGGCAATGATGGAGATACCTGGAGAGGCGTGATTGGGAGAAACGGCCTCCCTGATCTAAACCCGAGCGGGTGTTTGTTGTTGGACTTCTGTGCTAGTCATGGATTTTCTATAACGAATACCATGTTCAAACATAAGGAGGCTCATAAGTGTACGTGGTACCAGAGCAACCTAGACCGAAGGTCGATGATCGATTTTGTAATCATATCATCTGATCTGAGGCCGCATGTTCTGGACACTTGGGTGAAGTGAGGGGCAGAGCTGTCAACTGATCACCATCTGGTGGTGAGTTGGATCAAGGGGTGGGGGAAGATTCTGGACAGATCTGGAAAGCCCAAACAGGTAGTGCAGGTGAACTGGGAACGTCTGGAGGAGGCCACTGTCTGTGAAAACCCGAGTGGGCAATGTTCAAAACCTCCACTGCTGAAGCTGCGGCGGTGAGCTGTGGTCTCAAGGTCTTAGGTGCCAAAAGGGGCAGTAATCCTTGAACATCGTGGTAGACACCGGTGGTCAGGGAAGCCGTCCAACTGAAGAAGGAGGCCTTCCGGGATGTGTTATCCCGGAGGACTGCGGAGGCAGTTGCAAGGTACCGACAGGCCCGAAGGGCTGCAGTTCGGAGAGGACATGGAGAAGGACTTTCGGTCGGCACCAAGGTGTTTCGGGAAAACCATCTGGCACCTCAGGAGGGGGAAGTGAGGAACCATCCAAGCTGGGTACAGTAAGGATGGGACGCTGTTGACCTCAACTGAGGAAGTAACTGCATGGTGGAAGGAACACTTTGAGGAACTCCTGAATCCGACTAACACGCCCTCTATGGTAGAGGCAGAGATGGAGGATGATGGGGGATCATTGTCAATTTGCCTGGTGGAGGTCACTGAGGTAGTCAAACAACTGCACAGTGGCAAAGCCCCGGGGACTGATGAGATCCGTCCAGAAATGCTGAACGCTCTGGTTGTGGAGGGGATGTCTTGGATGACACGCCTCTTTAATATTGCGTGGAAGTCTCAGTGTTTGTGATATTCATGGACAGGATATCGAGGTGTAGTCATGCTGGGGAGGGGTTGCGGTATGGTGACCTGATCTCATCACTGCTTTTTGCAGATGATGTGGTCCTGATGGCGTCATCGGTCCGCGACCTCCAGCACTCACTGGATCGGTTTGCAGCTGAGTGTGAAGCGTCTTGTTCACTAGTGAGGGGACATGCGAGCAGGAGATTGGCCAGAGAATTGGAGCAGCGGGAGCATTGCAAGTATTGCAATCACTTTACCGCACCGCTGTGACGAAAAGAGAGCTGAGCCGGAAGGCAAAGCTCTCGATCTACTGGCAATCTTCGTTCCTACCCTCACCTATGGTCATGAAGGCTGGGTAATGACCGAAATAACTAGATCGCGGGTACAAGCGGCTGAAATGGGTTTTCTCAGGAGGGTGGCTGACTTCTCCCTTAGAGATAGGGTGAGAAGCTCTGTTATCCAAGAAGATCTCAGAATAGAGCCACTGCTCCTTTGCATTGAAAGGAGCCACTTGAGGTGGTTCGGCACCTGGTAAGGACAACTCCCTAGGGAGGTGTTCCAGGCCTTGTCCAGCTGGGAGGAGACATCGGGGAAGACCCAGGACCAGGTGGAGAGATTATATCGCCACACTGGCCTGGGAATGCCTCAGGATCCCCCAGTCAGAGCTGGTTAATGTGGCTTGGGAAAGGGAAGTTTGGGGTCCCCTGCTGGAGCTGCTGCCCCCGTGACCCGATAACGGATAAGCGGTTGAGGATGGATAGATGGTAAGCAGCCGCTCTTCCTGAAAGCATGGTTAATCTATCCACACATAAATTTTAGGGGTGCAGCTTTTACACACTTAGCGGTAATAGCCCCGAAAGCAGAAAACGAGCGTCCAAGAGAAATACGTGTATTTTCCCTAATATAGAGGTGGTAAGTATGTGGTTTCGGATGCAGCCATGGTAACCAGTGGAGCTGCTGTTGCTTTGGCTATTCTTGTTGTACGGTGCACCCATGAAAAGTTCCCGACTGACCACCTATCAGGCAGCGGGTCAGTACCAGATTGACCCGGTACTAACAATGCTTATGAAAATCTGGTACCATCAACTTTTTTCTTTTCAGTACCGACATTGGTACTGAAGTACCGGTACTTTTGACAACCCTAGTTCATGGGTCAAAAGAGGTGTCGATGCAAGTGAAGGAGGCCTTCATTATGCTGAAGAAACAAAACAGACCAATCAGAGAGATAGCAGAAACTTTAAGAGTGGCCAAATCAACACTATAATACATTCTTAAAAGAAGAAATGCACTGGCGAGCTCAGCAACACCAAAAGGCCCAGAAGACCACAGAAGACAACTAAAAGTGAATGATCGCAGATTTATTTCCTTGGTGCAGCAAAACCTGTTCAAAACATCTAGCAAGAACATGATCGAGAAGTCTACAAGAAGTCTACATTCAAAAGACGCCTTCATGAATCAGTGTTACCCTTTAATTACCTAGACTGTGGTAGCCCGCCACAGTCTAATTTGTCCCGCCACAGGTTCATAATGAACCAGAAATATTTTATACTTCTATTAATAACATAAATAGAGCTGCAACAACGAATCGATGAAATCATTAATAATTGATTATGAAAATCGTTAACGAATCTCATTATCGGCAAGTTGGTCTGCGGACAGCACGGGATATGTTCACGCATTGTGTTACTTCTGTTCCGAAAACACACATCGGAGAGTACAGACCAAAAGTTGTGTCCCAAAGGACGTACTATGCACTATGTATTATACCGCCTAGTGTATGAATTTTAGAAGGGTAGTATCTTCTCAAAGACAGAGCTGTAATCTTCAAGTGACAGCGGAAAAAATGTGTGCACACCAAGTCCACTAAGGCATGGGAGCATTTTATATTAAATGCTGTGAAGAATATTGTAACCTGCAAACTTTACAAAGTGGAACTTGTGTAGCATGGAAGCACAATTGTGATGCACAAATACAAACTTATGTTTACATCCAAAATGCTCCACTGTGCAAGGGGTAGGGGAAACTGGTGCAAGTTGCTTAAAAGGTTTATTTAATTCAAATGTGGTGTAATGCAATGTAACTTCTGTCGATTATTATAACGGGAATGATCAGTAAGTGATCTAATAGTAACGAGGCAGCGTTGCTCCTCACTCACAATGTAGACACAGTGCTAAACAGTGTAGCACAAGTAAGGTCTGTAATGTCTAATTAAAATGGTACAATCAAAGTTAACATAAATAAAGCAATATGCGTAAAGACAGTGAGTAACAAAAACCATAAGGTGTAGTGAAAGTGTTTATTTTATCATCAATTATTAATTCAAGACTATAAGTTAATCATCAGTGCTTTTTTGTGCATCCATAAAAATAATGCATAGATACTTTTATACGTTATTTTATATGATGCAAAAAAATTGCACTGATAATTAAAGTGGGCTGGCAGAATGGGCATGACTGTAACCTCAAATATCATTTGCTAACTAATTTATTCCAGAAATCCAGTTTTGATTGGTGGCCTGCCATTGTGACAAAACAGAGAAGTTACCTGTTCTTCATGAGAGACATGGCTTCAACTATGGACACTCTTCATGGGAATCATTTATTTAAATTTTTGTTAATTTTCAACTAATACCCATGCAACATACTACATTATGCAATATAATATATGTAAATACAGTGTATCTTTAGCTAGTAAATTGGTAGAACATTTCCTATCTATTGACAACTGATAGTCTTTGCATTTTTGAGATGTTAATAGATGGCATCCATCCATCCAACACTGTAAGCCAGCAATGACCAAAAAACAGCCATCACTGAAGCTTGTGAACAAAGCAAAATCACAACAGTAAAGTTACAACCCTCTGTTACTAAGCTAGTGATTTATTATCTGGGGGCTCACAATTAATTACTAAGAGTCTTAAAACTCTCCAAAGTAATGATTATCAATGTGAGGATATCAGCTGGATGGATTGGTATCCTTCAAAATCCCAAGAATGCAAAGCCTAGCTAGTAAACTGGTGGAACATTTCCTGTCAATTAAAAACTGGTAAAGATACACTGTATTTACATATTATATTACATAATGTAGCATGATGCAAGGGTATCAATCGAAAACTATTAACAAATAAAAAAATAAATGACTCACACGAAGAGTGTCTGTTGAGTGTCCTCACACGAGAGCATAAATAACATGCTCTGTGGGGTTTTTTTTGTTTGTTTTTTCCATGGATTTGCTGCCATAAGAATGCACCTCGACCTCCCCAGAGCGTCAGAGGTCCAACCACCACAGTCTCACAAAATACTGTGGGGAAACAGTGAATGTACACAAAGTGGGTTTACCTCCAGAATCAAATGACTAGTAACACTCAAGAACAGAAGGCCAGATTAGACTTTGCTAAAAAAATATAAATAAATAAATAAATAAATAAATAAATAAATAAATAAACAAACAATTAAAGAAAGAAAGAAAGAAAGAAAGAAAGAAAGAAAGAAAGAAAGAAAAACTAAAAAAGCCTGCCCAGTTCTGGAACAACATCCTTTGGACAGACGAAACCAAGATTAACTTGTACCAGAATTATGGGAAGAGAAGGGTATGGAGGAAGAAAAGAAGGGCTCATGATCCAAAGCAAACCACCTCATCTGTCAAATATAGTGAAGGAAGTGTTATGGTATGGGCATGTATGGCTGCCAATAGAACTGGGTCACTGGTGTTTATTGATGACGTGACTGCTGATAGAAGTAGTCAGATAAATTCTGAAGTGTATAGAGCTATACTTTCTGCTCAGATTCAATCAAATGCTGCAGAAATGATGCCATTTCTCAGTAAAGTAGGACAATGATCCAAAAAACATCAACCTAACTGAGCATGCTTTTGACTTACTGAAGACAGAAAACCCAACAAACAAGCAGCAACAGAAGGCAGCTGCAGTAAAGGCCTGGCAAAGCATCTCAAGGAAGGAAACTCAGCATTTGGTGATGTCCATGGCAGTATTGTTTATAATATTTATATATATATATATATATATATATATATATATATATATATATATATATACACACATACACACACACGTTTATTTGTTTATTTTTGATACTGTGAAAATGGAGGGATGAAGTAAAAAAAAAATTAATGGCTGTAATTCCTAAACGGTTAATGCAATCCATTTGTTAAACTCACTGAATTAAAGCTGAAGATCTTCATTTCAATTACATCTTTTAATTGCTTTATTTCAAATGCACTGTGGTGCACAGAAGAATATAATTATGAAAATTGTGTCACTGCCCAAATACATATGGGCCCAACTGTAATTGTCACCCAAACTCTGGGCCCCAAGAGATGTAAAAACCATCAAGTTGTGCAAAAAATGCAGCAAATACATTTGCAAGGCACATCATTGTGACTCCACATATATACAAAAATGTGACTAAATTAATTTGATAAATTAGGAAATTAAATCGATTTTTTTTCCACACTGGCACTGTTCATTTTGTCTCATAATGAGATTGGATCTTAAAATATGTAAAACTTAAAATGCAAGTTTCATGGCTAAACTTTGCAGTCTAGCAGTCTAGTCTAGTAAATTTAATACTAATAATCTCTCTGGTCAATAATACCCCCAACTGAAACAGAGACTGCTTATTTTACTCAAAAACAAGTGTTATAATTTCACGTAAGTGAGGATTATTCACCATACATTTCATAAAGGAATGTAAACCTCGTGGTAATGACTAAAATGGGATTGCTTAAAATACAGACTGTGAAATGTGGAGTCCATGTGCTTGTACAAATTTGTTTGAAATATGCATTTATCTCATAAGGAAAGGTTCAAGTGTGAATAAAGTACTCTAATTTGTTAGGACAAAACGGTCATTTATTCCGCTTACCTCAGCAATTCTTTAGTAAAATCTATCTGAACAGGTTCCGGTTGAATATCGGTCGCAGCCATCTTCACTAAGGATCTTCCGCAAACAGAGAAAGTATGTCTCAATCAGCGATGTAATCCTTCTCCTCTTTCTCTGTTTCGTTTTCTTATTCCTATACTTATTCCTATGCCTATTCTAATTCTTCTTCTGTTGTATTATGGCGGTTGGCAAACCAGCTAAAATGGTGCATTACCGCCACCAATTGGTCAGGAGTGTGAAGCATTGACAGAGAGGGAAAGAAAACAACAACAACAACAACAACAATAATAATAAATAAATATTATTTAATATGTAGTTGTATAATTCATATTTTATATCCAATTTGAATATTCATCTTATTTAAATCCTTTGATCTAAACCGGTAATTTTAAGATATTCAAATAATACTCTATATTTTTGCTTGTCCTGGTGAGCAAAGCAGATTTTGTAATGTGAAATTAGTATCATCTTTGTCCTTTAGTTTCTTTGCAGTCTTTCCTCTTTCTTCTTCATATGCCTTACAATGTCTCTTCTTGATTACAATTCATACATAATCCTGTTTCATGTTTTCTTATTCTTAGTTAGGACTTGATGGAGGGTCCAATTTGGAGACGAGTTATTATAGTATCTTCTTTCCTGTTGCTCATTACTATTCTTCATGTACCTACTTGTTTTTGTATACTGTAAAATTGTCTGCATCTTATGTCCTTATCCCGTATATCCTGACATCTTTTATTCACAAAATTCTTTATTTTTCCTTTTACCTCATCTTTACTCATCATTATTTGAAAATATACTTCTGAATGACCAACTGATTGTTTTGCCAATCTATCAACCATTTCAGTCTCATGTGCACTCACATGTGCTGGTACCATAGAAAACTCAGTCCCATCCCTATATTGTTGATTTTAAGCAATGTTTTAAGGATCTCATATATAAAGTATTATTATGTACTGCCTTGACTTGGACTTTCCACTTGAATTGCTTGATAAAGCTGAAAGTGAGTCAAAGAACATGACAACTTTCCTTAGTTTAACATCTTCAACCCACTGAAGGGCTAAAATAATGGCTACTAGTTCTGTAGTAAATACTGATAAATCATTTGATGTTCTTTCTTTATGCTTACTTTGAATTTTGGAATATATATAACCGCAGCTGTTTGACCCGAAATTGGATCGTTGGAACCATCTGTAAATATGTGTAATTCTGATACATATTCTTGTTCTATATATTGTTGAAATATAACTATATTGTTGAAAGATATCTAATTTAAAAAAAAAAATTCTTTAAGTCTGAAATAAACTCTAGGCATATTTACTAGCCATGGCACAGGTAGTACAACAGTAGGGCTGTGGTAGTACAACAGTAGTACAACAGTACTGTGGTAGTACGCTTTGGTAGTACAACATTGGGGCTAATCTGTAATTCTGTAATGCCCACTATTTGATCATTTTTATTTGATATCCATCCCAAACTTCTGACACTTCTGTTCTCATGTTCCCAACTTTCTTCCAAATCTCTTTTAAGTGGATGTTTCATATTATGTCCCTTCACACTGACCCAAAATGCCATGCAATTTATTTAATTAATGTTGCTGATGCTGAACTATACAGCTCTCTAGTTCAGTATTCTGGGTGATGGTTCTTCTTCTTCTTCTTCTTCTTCTTTGGTTTTTAATGGCAGCTTTCATCATAAGTGTAGCACTACTGCCATCTTCTGGGATTAGCTAACTCCTATTTTTCTAGTAACTCATATTTTCTCCATTAATCCTGTTCTTATTAGGAAGCGGTTCCAACATCTTCTGCCTTGTCCATTCCCACCAGTATACTCTTTATTCCTATTCCTGCTCTTCATTATCTTTCCATTTCTTCCATCATATCCTTTCTTTCTACTCCATATTTTCTGCAGTTAATAAGCACCTGTTCTACAGTTTCTGCTACATGGCAATGATCACAAAAGCCAGTTGGAGGCTTCTCTATAATGTGAAGTGTACTATTCAGCTTAATGTGTCCTATTCTTAACCTAGTCATTGTTTTCTCCTTTTTTCTGTTTCTTCCCTTACTTTCTACAATACAGACTCTATTTTGTATGGGGTATAAATGTCTTCCTTTTATCTCCCGATCCCACTGCTGCTGCCACTCTTTCATAATTTCTTTCCATACAATGCTCTTTCCTTCTGATTTTCAGAAACAAATACTTGTGTCTATGTTTTTTTCAAGGTTGTTTGTTAGTTAGTTACAGTTACATTTATATAGTGCTTTTCTTTTACATAATATTGGGTGGTGGGGGGGGGTATTGGGGGTGTCTCCTCAACCACCACTAGTGTGTAGCATCTGCCTGGATGATATGACGGCAGTCATGGTGTGCTAGAACGCCCACCACAAACCAGCTTATAGTGCAGAGGAAAGAGTGATGTAGCCAATTCAGAGATGGAGATTATTAAGGGGCCATGATAGAGAAGGACTTTTAGGAGAATTTCACCAGGACACCTGGGTTACACCCCTACTCTTGAGGAAAAGTGTCCTGGGATTTTTAATAACCACCTTAAACCACCTTGGTTTAAGGTCTCATCCAAAAGAAGGTGCTGTTTTAATAGAATAGTGTCCCTGTCACTATACTGGGGGATTAGGCCCCACACAGACCGATCACCCACTGCTGGCCTCACTAATACCACTCCCAGCAGTAACCTTAATTTGCCCAGGTGGTCTTCCATCCAGGTACTGACCAGGCTCAAAGCTGCTTAACTTAAGTGGGAGAGTTTGTCCACTCTTTCATTACCCATAATGCCTATATGAGCAAGGACCCAGATGAATATGACCTCAGTGTCTTGTTTCCTTATTCCTGAGTGTATTAACATTATTTTCTAAAGTAAATCCTGACAATTACTGGTCATACTTGGCATGAGACTGCACAAGGCAGAGATTGAATCACTACAACCTAGGCCTTTGTCTGGTTTGTTTTGCACAACCCTTCCTAAAGCCATCAAGATGGCATTTAACAGTCAACAGTAAATACACTTAAGTAGTTTGAAGTCCTTCTGCATATCACACTTCTCTGTCTAGATTACATATAGATATGGTTGTCCCAAAAGAATCATCTCTGATCAGAAAAGAGAATTTGTGAATGAAGTATGTGCATTTATTAAATACGAAGTCAAGCGAACCCCTGCCATTGAAATACAAGCTACAGTTAGTCGAAAAGAGGCTTGATCATGAAGAAAAAAATAATCGATGTCGAATATACATAGAAAAGAAGTTTGAACAATGTTAACATTCTTGAAACGCTATATTACTTTGAAATTATGCAAAAAAAAAAAACTGATTAATGAAGTTACTGCTGTGTAATTTCAGAGAAATATATCTAGATGTGATTGTTCATTGTTCACTAAGATTTATTTTTATTTCATTTTTTGAAAGCATTTTCTCCAATTTATGGGAATATGAAATCTCTTGCATACGAAACTGCACATAGGAAACCAAACATACGAAGCTAAGCACGCTCATGCACAGATATTGTCTCTAAAACACGTTGGATTTCATTGTACAGGCTATATCTTGAACTGGTATGTTTGTGTTATATATGAATGGATTGTTAAGTAGATTATACTCCAGGCATTTCCATGACATGCAAAAATGTTGCTCATTTTATAAACCTGAATAAAAGATTCTGAAGTCACAATCCCTTCGTTGCTAATACGTGGTCGAAATCGCGTTTAATAAATATTTATTTATTTATAAATAAATATTTAAATAAATCGCGTTTAAATAAATAGTGGTCGATATCGCACTTGAATGTGAGCGATAATAGGGGACAGTACACGATACAAGAGATATAAGAGAGTATACTCTCATATCTTATATATCAATGATAAGATTATACTTTGATTGGATTATACTTTGATTAAAATATTCCATATATTATCACAACATAATCATATGCTTAATATATTTAAATGCTGGTTTAACATTAAGTCAGGGGAGGCTGTGGCTCAGTTGGTAGAGCGGGTTGTCCACCAATCTGCGTGACTCCATGTGCCGAAGTGTCCTTGGGCAAGACATTGAACCCCAAGTTGCTCCCGATGGCAAGTTAGCGCCTTGCGTGGTAGCTCTGTTACCGTGAGTGTGTGTGTGAATGGGTGAATGAAACACAGTGTAAAGTGCTTTGGATAAAAGCGCTATATATGTGCACCATTTACGATGGTTTCGACGTATAATATCCGCTTAGAGCCGATACATTTAGAGGCTTGGTTTCGACGATAAAAGTGTCCCTTGTTTTGCGGCTTGATTATACGTCATATCGACGATAATCTTTGCGACTTTCCGCCGACTTTTTCAACGTCGATTTGTTTGCTGGGCTGTCACCCCCAAACCAATGGCCTGGATGAAAAATCAAATGACAACATAAAGTGGCAAGTTTTTTTCAAGCTTTTAGTAGAGCTTTATGACACAGGCTTGTTTTTTTTTTTTTGTTTTTTTTTTACATTTCTTTTAACACACCACTTCAATTTCAGGTAAAGGGACTCTGTTGTTTCTAACCATGGAACTATGCTTATTCACTGTATATATTTATTTAATATGATTAATATCAATGTTTCATGCAGTACATGGTTGGAGCAAGAAATTTGAAAGCATTTATGACAGGCGAAAGAACATTATTTATTGATGAACAGGAGTTTGAAAAATAAGTACATTTATACTAGGGGATGCAGAGGGGGGATGGCAGGTTAACAAGGGGGTCAATCTGCTAATAAAGGAGATGTCATTCCCCCTCAAATCGCATACTGCTTACCTCTAGGGGGACAAGTGGAACCCACACTATTCCAGCTAAATGCCCCCCACAGCATAACAGAGCCACTGGATCCCCTCAGCTGTAAGTGTTAAGTATTCAGGCCTTCTCCTTTAAGTTGTCATCTATCTGTATGTGTGTGTGTGTGTGTGTGTGTGTGTGTGTGTGTGTGTGTGTGTGTGTGTGTGTGTGTGTGAATACTTACTTTCTGACTCACAAATGAAACCTTTGTAGAGTACCATGATTCATTTACTTATACAGAAAGAATGAAGTTGCTACAGTTACAAACTAAAACCACCGTTTCCAGGGAATGCAGATGATTACTGCATGGTATGCTCCTTGCTTGAAAAAGATGAAGATCAGAGCATGATTGAAATGGTAAAAATGTGCATATATTTTACCTCATTGTTGAGTTTTATGTATCTAATGCTCTTTTTATTTATATATTTTTTGTAGGTGCAGTGTGGTGTGTGCAGTAGGTGGGCACATTTTGAATGTGCCCAATATGAAAACCATAGTTGTGTTACATATACGCGCAAAAAGTGCCACTAGCTGCAGTTATAACATGGGTAGCATACTTCATGGGGCAGAAAAGAAGCTGTCAGAGATAGCAGGACACTGTGAAATGTGTAAAAAATTAAGGTAACACATCTTGACAGGGAAATAATGAGTCATCAGAATGTGCTACCAGCATAACATTCATGTGTGATTTGTAAATGACTTCTGTATGTTAATAAAGACATTTTAACTCATGCGTGGACAACGTCGACATTCCAGGCTGGATCTAGGCATGTGCAGGGGTAGTGTGAACGTACCCAAACATCTGTCTTGCCCACTCAGTCAGAACTTAGGCAAAGACAAGATTAATCTTTTTTTTTTTTTTTACGATTTGTGTATTGGTTAAAAGCAATCTGATGTGGGCTGTGTGTTGAGAAGTTTGAGGAAGGGCTGTAGACTGCCCCAACCCATTACAAAATAATGCCAGAAAATTGCACTTTTTACTGTTTTTATTGGCTGAAAGCAACTGGACGGTAAGTGACTTTAAACTTGAAGCAGGTAAGGAACAGGGCCAACCAGGCTTGGTGGGGATTAAGACGACGTGCATTCTGTAGATATTCCAAGTTTCGGTGATCTGTGATTACTTGAAACTGGTGAGTTGCTCCCTCCGGTCAATATCTCCATTCCTCTAGGGCAATTTTGATGGCAAAGAGTTCCCGGTTGCCAATGCCGTAGTTCTGCTCCGCCGGGCACAGTTTACGGGAGAAGAAGGCACATGGATGGAGCTGAACTGATTCCCCCTGCCGCTGAGAGAAGACACTCCCGTGTTGGGATGCATCCACTTCCATGACAAAGGGCAGATCTGTATTGGGGTGTGTAAGGATAGGAGTTCAGGACAGAGACTTGGGCTGATTGCGAAGTAAAGATGTTATGGGAGAGCCAATCTGACTGAACTTATGATAGAAATTGGCGAATCCTATAAATTACTGAAGTTCCTTGATTGAAGGAGGTTGTGGTCAATTTTTGACATTGTGTACCTTCTCCTGGTCCATCGATGATGTAACCCAGGAAATGGATGGCCGGGCGATGGAAGTCACACTTGTCCATTTTCAGATAAAGTTGGTGATCTCTCAGACATTGAAGGACCTGAGTGATGTGTTGGCAATGTTCGGTCAGGTTTCAGGAGTAGATAAGGATATCATCTATGTAAACGATAACGACCCTGTGAAGCATGTCTCGGAATACCTCATTTATGAATCCTTGTAATACAGAAGGTTAGTTAGCTAGCCCATATGAATGCGGTTTTCCACTCGTCACCCTTCCATATTGGGATGAGATTATATGCACTTTGTAGGTCCAACTTTGAGAAGACATAAGCGTCCCTTAGTTGCTCTAAGGCTGCTGGGTCCAGGGGAAGAGAATAATGATATTTAATGCTTTGCTCATTGAGAGTCTTGTAATCAATGCATGGATGTAGCCCTTGTTCTTTTTTGGCCATGAAGAAGAAGCTTGAAGTGACAGGGGATGTGGACGGTTGAATGAATCCTTGTTTAAGTGCTTCCTCAATGTACTGTTCCATGGCCTTCATTTCCAGGATCGAAAGTGGGTAAATTTTACCTTTGGGTAATGTGGCTGCAGGTACCAGCTCAATAGCGCAGTGACATGGCCGATGCTTTTTACTTTATATATGCTACATCTGGGTCAAATTATTCGTAACCATGGAATTAGCTTCCACTGTTATGCTGATGACACACAGTTGTATGTTTTAGCAAAGCCAGATGATATACAGCAGCTGCATAAAGTTGAGGAATGTGAGGAACGGGGCCCGGGGTACAAATTAGCAAGGGGGCCGAGAAACCCTAGCGGCACCTATGGACAGATGTTGTGGCGAGAGAGAATTTGGACAGATTTGCATTTTGATAAACATTTCAACTTCAAGTGGAGATGTAAAAAGACCAAGGTCTATTGTATGGGACCATTTTGAAAACCTCCAAAACTACCTTGTGAGGTGTATGATTTGTGACCAGCAACCGACTTCAACATGTTGTAACACCTGTGCTCAAAACACCCTTATTTCTGTCTGATTGATTCTTGTCATACAGTCACATCATTTCCCTTTTACACACAGGCCTATATAATTTGAAACAAAATGTGTAAAAAAAATTTTTTTTAAAAAGCTGTTTTTATAGACAGCTTTAATAACAAACCCATGTGTGTATAATTAAAAAAAAGAAGAGTGATCGTTAATTGTGTATAAATGGCCTGATTAGCCAATCCTGTAACTAAAAACACACAATAGAAGCACTAATATTTAATGGTACTTATTTATCTGTAAATTATGTTTAAAACATTACATTTTGATGAAAAAATTTGCAATTGTTTTGTAGGTGTCATTATGTTTGGACCGAGTTCTCGTTGCTTTTACAAGGTTTTCACCAGCAGGTGGGGCCAGAGTGTGGTGTTTGGAGTGCTTCGAAACACTGAATCATTTTTCGAAGCATTTGGTTCAGTTGATTCAGAGTTTCGAAAAGCTTCGTTTTTCCCATTACTAGTTACAAATATTGATTTACCTTTAAATCTAAAAGTGTTAAATGGTGTAATCTTTGCTGCGATTTTTCGTTGTAGTGTTCTTGATCTCATTGGCCGTTTTGGCACTACACAGATTGCCGCGCTTCATGCAAGTGCATACACGTCAAAATGCTACAGTCTCGTGTGATCTCGCGAGATTACGCCTCCAGGTCGTGGAAAGTTCCAGACAATACAGCTCGGAAGTCTGTATTGAAGTCTGTATTGTAAGATGGCCTCGATAATATTTATATTTTTATGTGAGATTTATTTTTCTAAAGTAATTGTATATCTACTCATACTCAGCTACAATGTATTATTATTATTATTATTATTATTATTATTATTATTATTATTATTGTTTTCAATGTTTTTGTTTTTTTGTATTTTAAAATAATAATTTAAATCACAACTTTTTGTGATTTAAATTATTATTGTTGTTGAAAATATTATGTTGATCCAACAGATCTGTATGTTGTTGAAAATATTATGTTGATCCAACATACAGATCTTGGGAAAATTTCAACCTTGATTTAGAATTTTTTTTTTTTTTTTACCATTCCGCAACCATTTAGCATCAATCATTGTTTCAACATTGAAACGACAATTGTCGTTAAATAACTGACATTATTTTAACCATATTTCAATGTTGAAGGTTGGTCATGTGCCGGCTGGGAACGTACACGGTCTGGTACACGAACCTACATGATTACACTCTGCCTAGTATGGAGTATGTAATTACAACAATTCACCTGTGAGCTTAGATCTGCTAATACAAAATGAGTAAAGTGAACAATACACAGCTGAGTAAGGGCAACACACTGCTCAGTGTGAAGTAACAGTATTCCACCCTTATTAGAATGATATTTTGTACAATGCTCTAGCATATTCACTGAATGAGTCCTTTTGCTGTTTGTATGTAGTGGAGGTGGTGATGGGGTTGGGGGGAGTATACCCCTCCTTTCTTTCTCTCTTTCTACTCTGTCTAGCCTTTAAGGTCTGTCTTGTTTGCATTCCTCTCAGTTAATAAGTGTTTGTCTGATCCCATGCATGAGGCTAAAGATCACCCCACAGGAACAGATTGGGCACTTCTTGCAGTATACGAAGGAGCAAGAGTGATGTTAGGCTGATAAACATAATAATTTTCATGGATCTCCAGTTTACCTATTAACTATAATAATAACTAAGGTGCCAACACAGATCACATTCACCACAGTGGGTGTCAGGTGAACCCTATATGCACACATGCATATAAACTCTCAGGATTAGATACATAATAACAGAGACATAAAAGTCTCTGTTTCACTTCATCCTCTGTCTTTTCCAGTCATGTGCTTTAACAGGAGGACCGGGCACCATGCAGATTCAGTACTTGGGGTTAGAGTCCTGCGAATGGTTACCGCTGTGTTAGAATTAGGAAGAGAAAGCTCTGGCTGGGCTGCTCTTTGAGGGGGTCCCACTTTAGATCTAGTGTTTGGGCCTTTTGTGGGGTTTTTGTCACCCCAGCTGTTCGCCTATTGAAAGAAGAGCCTAAGATATTTAAATTAGCATCATTTTATAGTATGCACTCTGCTGGGAAACAAAGAAAGAAATAAAGAAATTGAATGAAACCTTTATAGTCAGTAGAAGTCTAAGTGCTTGTTTACTGGAGAACATCCTTTAAATAAAGTGATAAAAAGGCCCCAATATGGGAAGCTTTGATATACTTAAATTTTTTTTTTTTTTTTTTTTTTTTTTTTTTTTTTTTACTGAGGCCTAGTGACATACTGCGAGAGGTTTGGCTTGCCTCCCGCCCAGTATTGCTAAGCAGGTCTGGACTTGCCCATTCAAAGTAGAGACATGGCCAAAAGGATTACGCATGGCAAAGCTTGAACCGGGCTGCCATGGTCTTTGTTGTGTTTCTTTTTTTTTATCTCTATGTAATTCTCACCCTCTTTGCACTCTTTCCAGTTGTGTGCTCCTGTTCTAACATATGTGATAAAGAACTCTGACTGAACACTGCTTGCACTCCAAAACAGTGCCATCATACAGTGGTGCTTGAAAGTTTGTCAGATCATCAGATTTTCACACAAGTCCTAAAAGTAGACAAAGTGAACCCAATTAAACAAATGAGACAAAAATATTATACTTCATCATTTATTTATTGAATTATCCAATATAACATCCGTGATTCCAATGAAAATAATGAAACTAATCTGTGATGGGCAAAACTCTGTCCGTCTGAGGGGCAAAAAACTTCACGTTCGTGAACTGAATCTCAAGAGAAAGTGGGTCATACAGCAAGACAATGACCCTAATCACACAAGTTGTTCTACCAAAGAATGGTTAGAGAAGAATAAAGTTAATGTTTTGAGATGGCTAAGTCAAAGTCCTGACCTTAATCCAATAGAATTGTTTTGGAAGTACCTGAAGCAAGCAGTTCATATGTGGAAACCCACCAACATCCCAAAGTTGAAACTGTTCTGTACTGAGTAATGGGCTAAAATTCCTCCAAGCGAAATTGCAAGACTGATAACAGTTACGGGAAATGTTTAGTTGCAGTTATTACTGCAAAAGGGGGCAAAGGTACACATATATTTGCCACTCACAGATAAATAAAAAAATGACAAAGTATAATACGGTAGTTTTATTTGTTTAATCGCGTTCTCTTTATTTACTTTTATGACTTTTGTGAAAATCTGAATATGTTTTAGGTCATTTTTATGCAGAAAAATTTTAAATTCTAAATGGTTCACAAATTTCAAGCATCACTGTGTGTGTAATCATTCAAGCCTGCTGTACCTGTCCACAGATGCCTTATAATTGTACCATTTTTCTTGACCTAAGGAAAATATGATCATATCAACATTTATATTATCTCTTTTTTAAATAACTGGTCCTTGTCCAATTTAACTGTTACTGATGAGGTGATAGGTGTGCTCTGATCATGAAAATGAGATGCTTGCAGGTGCTATTTGCTCACAGGTGGCACCACCTGTGAGCGCTTGCAGGTGCTATTTGCTCACAGGTGGCACCACCTGCTTTTCCTAAACACATTTTAGGTACCTGATACAAGTAGCCTTGTTCTGCCTGAAACCACAGGTAGCATTATATCCTCACTTTTTGATTACAGAACACATTTACTACAATAAAAAATATATATATAATAGAATGATATAAAATGACAGCTTGTCACTCCATGGTATGATGATCCCTCTTAACTGGCTAAGGTGGTAAACAGTTTTGTCATGGCAATCTTTTGCCTTCTCATCCCCCTCTGTTTCCCAAACACCTTCCAAAGAGAGTCACAGCTTTGTGTAATGAATAAGAAGCCTCCCACAGTTTCACTAGGCATTGTTCTCTCTGCATTTGCTCACTGTGTGTATTGACCGCTAAGTTGGTGATGGATGTCAGATTACCCTGATACCAGTGGCTCACTCAAAAAGAGGCACTGGCTCAGAGAATACACACACCATAAACCCACCACCAGCAACTCTTCATACAATGATTAACTGCTCTTGTTTGACATCTACTTTTCAGATGCATCTGTAAGGTGAGGATATTGAGCTTTACTTAAATATATTTGGCTATTTTTGCTTATTGGCAACAGAAGTGACAATTGGTAACAATTTGAAAAAACACTGAAGAATCCTTTTAGAGGGCACAGTGAGACCACACTCTGTAACACTCTGTAATCGATTGCTCCTCCTTCTACTAATTTGATTTCAGACTAAATTCCCCATTTGTTTCCTTAACTCTCCAAAATACCATTAAAAATTAAAAAAAAAAAAAAATATATATATATATATATATATATATATATATATATATATATATATATATATATATATATATATATATATTTTACAGTTTAGTAAATGGAAACAAAATGCTATACTTGACAAAGAAGAGCCTAGTTATATCAACAGGGCATTAAACTTCATCTTTAGTTTAAAGACTATGGAGCATACACTGTCGGTTAGAAGACTGCAGATATGCAAATAATTTATTTTCAGTGCCATCATACTATTGAGAAAAGTATCTTCTCTAAATGGAGAAGCAATTCAAAGTTTGTCCTATGAATTCACTCATGCACATTCCTTGATGTTTTAATACATCACATTAGCTAGATAAGTGTCATTTAAAAACTTTGCACAATCACTGTGATAAATCTTGGGTAACACCAGGCCCTTTCTCTGTCTGTTTTGCAGTAACTGTTATGGGCCTTCTTCCATTTTGCATCCAATCCGCTTGACAATGGCACCCACAGTTACCCAGGAGACAGGCCTTTATGTGAGGGGCATGTGCTGAAAAAAGATGTTTTCTACCTCTCTCTTGTCCAGTTTTCCACGCGTTCTGCCTTTTTTTCTGGAAAATGGGGGTAAATTGAGCTTGGAGATGATTCCTGAACCAGTGGTTGCTCTGTGCTCTCCATTTTTGCTTCAGGAACAGCATTGGAGTTGTGGTGACAACAGTGGAATATCTATCCTGAAAGCGCTGCTTGATACTAGTTCTGATACAAAGTTGCGTTTGACCATTATATAAAAAAAAATGTCTGGCCACCTAACCATTTAATCTTACCTGTCAATGTATGTGATGCTCCTGAATTACATTCACAGCACAGAATGTCTAAACGTTTTCTTCCTTCTTCAGCCAGATGTTTTTAAATGGTGTAAAAGGTACTATGCAGTTTGGTTCTAAATATTGCTGGACTGGCTGAAAAAGTGCTATGGATAATATTTCAACAGGGAGCTCTCCTTACGTGCAGCCTTCAGCAATGATGGATAATGCTTGCATCAGGTTACTCTGGCCTCTCATTTAACCAAGCCTCAACATTATAATTACCAACCATGCATTCCACCTGGAAAAAATCTTCCAGCATGGATTGGTCATTCCAGAGATAACCTGTCCTTTGCTAATCGGTAGGTAAAGCACACGTTCCTGTCCTGCTTACTACAAAGGTTTATTGTAAATAAGTATGAACTATGAAACATGAGTCTTATTACAACTAAATAACAACTATAACAACTAAAAAAATTGTTAAATTAACATTTACAGTGTTAATGTAATCCTTAATTGAGACACTAAGACTAAACATTACAAAGTGTTAATTTAGCAGGGAAAATAATGTTAACCATTGATAATAAAATGAATAATAATCATAACACCGTCTGCCCCAGTTATCAACAGCAAAAGATGAAATGCATTTTGATTTTAGTTTGTATTGTCTTTAAATATCCTAGGGAGAAGGAGGAATGATTTTGGACCACCTTCAATGTACTAAGGGACATGCTACTAACACTATGGCATTCAATTATGACCATTTTATTAGGTACTACACTGTTAGCCCAGATTTCATATCTACTTAAGAATTTAATTACAACATGCTTAAATTATTTAAGTTTGAGTGCATTACTAAAAAAATTAAGCAGATTCTACTAATTTGTTCACATATTTCAATGTATGAATAATTTTAAGTTAAATGGATTAAAATTATTAAGTTTTTGTCCTGACCACACCTCCCCGCTGGTTGGCTGTTGCAGAGTCAAGGGAAGCCATTTTTTTCTAGTGGTTTCAAGTGAATTCAAGGAGCTGTTGACAAGTGGTTATAAAGTATGTTTTAGCCAGTTTTTATTGTTTCTATTTTCCATTGAGAGACTGTGATTAATAAAAAATATAGTTTGAAACAATTTTGGACGTTTTCTCCCGCTTGAACTTGAACCAGGCGAGTTCAGGCGACATTTTTTCTTATGTTCATTTTAACTGTGAAAAATATGGTTTGAAACCATTTCAGATGTTTTCTCCCGCTTGAATCCCTGCCAGTTGAGTTCGGCGGACATTTTTTTTGTCTGTTAATTTTTATTTGGTCCCCCCCCCCCAGTCGAGGTGCTGTTTGTGAGTAGTCAAAAAAAAAACCATTGTTTTCAGCTTTTAACTAGCTAGTTTTTCACTTGCGCTTGGTGGACACGATCCCACTTGAATTCGCTGACATTTTTTCGCTTGTTCATTTTTAATAGTGAAAAACATTGTTTTAAACAATTTTGAACGTTTTCTCCCGCTTGAACCCCTACCCGGCGAGTTCAGTGGACATTTTTTTGTCAATCTGTTTCTTTCTCTGTTGGGATGTAACAGACAAGGACTCATACAGTCAAACTCCAGTGGGGATCCTCTGCTTCAAATCAGAAAGTCCTCAGCTTAACCATTCAAAGTGAGCATCGTCTTGGACAGGAGTTTGGTGATGGATGAACTGGCCAACCTGCCTCAGGCCTTCTGTGTTCTTTTCGGACTGATTTATGCCCTGTACTTGGACTATCCTAAGTGCATGAAAAACAGTTTCCACTTTATTCAGCAGGTAATGATCAACCTGGGAGGTAAGCTGACACCCAAAATTCAATCTTTGAAAAAATAGCTAACAGTAAAACGGACCTCCCAATTGTTCTACTACTGTTCCACTAGGAAGTGGTTAATTTGTAATGAATTGCATCTTTTATGATATCTGATTTTGTGGTGTGATTAAATTCTTATTTGCAAGGTTCCTATTTTATAGAAATTGAAATTTCTATAAAAATTGCCCCAACTGCCGCACCGGCACGAAGCGGACAGCCTCGTGCCAAACACACCAGCAGCCGGAAGGACCGTCACGGCGGGGCGGGACCGCTGACGCTACGCCGGCCGGCGATTGGGGAGTCAGGCGGGAAAAGTCCACCAATCAGGCGACAGAGGAGGAGGATAAAAGGGCGCGCTTCCGGCCATACAGGGAGAGGAAGACCGACGGTGAAGAAACGGAATCCGTGCGTGCTCTTCAGCGGCCTACAGACGCACCCACACGGAGTACAACGGTAACCTTGACTCACGCCGACCACTAACCTCTCTCTCTCTCTCTCTCTCTCCTCTTCTCCCTGAAGGTGCGAGCACGGACGAGATCACCGGGCAGTGAAAACGCGGGTATAGGAGCACAGACTCGCCGGCAACGAGCACAAAAAAAAAAAAAAAGGGACCCTGAGAGAGAAGAGAAAAAAAAAAAAAAAAAAAAAAAGGCAAAGACAACCATGGATCCCACACTGAAGCACCTGCTGCAGGCCAGCCTCCAGCAGCAAGCAGTGACCCAGCAGCTCGCCGAGAGCCTTCAGGTTGCCACCCAGGCGCTGATTGACCTGAGGACGGAGACCCCCGCAGCCACTGTGCCCCTCCCCAAACCGGGCCACGAGATCCGCCACCTGCTTCCCCCCCTCGGACCCCGAAGAAGATCTTGAGGCGTACTTTGAGACCTTCGAGGGTATTGCCCGCCGGGAAGGATGGGATCGCGACGACTGGCCTCACGCCCTCGGCCCCCTGCTCACGGGAGAGGCGCGGACGGCCTACTATGCCCTCGAGCCAGAGGAGGCTGCCGACTACGCCGCCATGAAGGAGGGGGTCCTGGCATGGTGTGGGCGAACCCCCTACCAGGCAGTGACAGACTTCCATTGCTGGACTTACCAACCGGGGGCCCGACCACGCGGCCAGCTGAACACCCTCCTCCGGATCACCAAGAGATGGCTCCGGCCGGATCAGCATACCGCCGCGGAGGTGACAGAAAAAGTGGTGGTCGACCGCTTTCTGAGGGCATTACCCCGGACAGAGCGCCAGGCAGTGGGGGCACAAGCCTCGACCATGCCCCAGGAGCTCCTGACAGCCCTCGAACGGAGCTCGGCCACGGTGAGCAGCCGCCCCTCGACCGACCCCGCGGTGCCCCTGGCCCCCGGCCCGACCGCCAGCCCCATCCCCACGCCTGGAGGGCTCGCCAGAGGTCGCCCGTTCCTGGAACCCCCCCCCCGGACGAGCCCATGCCTATGGAGCCGGAGAGGGAACCCGCCCGGCCGCTTTTGAAGCCATGGCTGGCGGGCTGCGCCCTCCACCTACAACAGCCGCCGCAGGCCCCGTCCCTGACGGTGTGGGTCGAGGGGAACCCGGTAACCGCCCTGTTGGACACTGGGAGCACGGTGACCCTCGCCAGGCCCTCCATCCTACCCAAGGGACATCGCCCGGGGGGAGTCCTCACTGTAACCTGCGTCCATGGGGACACCCGGGAAGTTCCCGCAGCTGAGGTCCAGATCCGGGGCGAAACCGGGGTCTGGCCCCTCCAGGTGGGCCTAATCCCCGAGCTCCCGGTGCCCCTGCTCCTTGGGAGGGACTGGCCCGGATTCCCAATGGGACTGACAGCCGAGCCATCGAGACCGCGGCGACGCACGAAGAGGAGCCGGCCCCGGCAGGCCTACCTGGCCCAGGACAGCGGAGAGACTTCCACGGAAGGTAAGACCCCCCAACCCACTAACCCTCTGTGGTCTGTCTTTTCCCAGGTGAACCGGGAGGGGAAGTTCGGACGGGAGCAGAAGGAGGACGACCGTCTGAAGC
Source organism: Ictalurus punctatus (assembly GCF_001660625.3). Lineage (NCBI taxonomy): Eukaryota > Metazoa > Chordata > Actinopteri > Siluriformes > Ictaluridae > Ictalurus > Ictalurus punctatus. Next base: position 13,430,148 of record NC_030417.2, on the reverse strand, counting down.
ACTGCTGGGCCCAGGTGTGACTGATAGAGGGGGTCGACCAGAGTCCCAACCTGAGACTCCCCGCTTCGTACTTCCTCGTCTGGAACGGGCTCCTCTACCAACGGGCCTGCCGCTGCGGGGAGCAGGTGGACCTACTGGTGGTCCCCAAACCCAGGACACCCACCGTCATGCATCTGGCCCATACACATCCACTCGGCGGCCACCTGGGGCCACGAAACACCCTGGAGAAGCTGAGGGATCGCTTTGTGTGTCCTGGGATGGACGCGGATGTCCGGGCCTTCTGCCAGCAATGCCCGCAGTGCCAGCACACGGCTCCACGGTGGCCCCCCCCGGCTCCCCTTATCCCTCGACCCATCATCAGCGTCCCCTTCGAGCATGTGGGCATGGACCTCGTGGGCCCCCTACCCAAGTCTGCCCGGGGCCACGAGTACATCCTGGTCTTTGTTGACTACGCCACTCGGTACCCCGAGGCGGTGCCACTGCGCAAGGCCACCTCCCAGAACATCGCCAGGGAGCTGGTACTCCTGTTCAGTCGGGTGGGGATACCAAAGGACGTGTTGACCGACCAAGGTATGGCTTTTGTATCTAAATTAATGGCCGACTTGTGTCGATTGTTGCAGGTGAAGCACCTCAAGACGTCGTTCTACCACCCCCAAACCGATGGGCTAGTTGAGAGATTTAACCAGACTCTCAAACGGATGCTGCGCCGGGTGGTGGACGAGGAGGGGAGGAACTGGGACCTCCTCTTCCCCTACGTGCTTTTCGCCGTCGGAGAGTGCCCCCAAGCATCCACGGGCTTCACCCCCTTTGAGCTCCTGTTCGGCCGGCACCCACGGGGACTGTTGGATGTGGCACGCGAAGCTTGGGAGGAGCAACCGTCCCCCTTCCGCTCGGTCGTCGAATACGTGCAGGAGATGCAAGCGAGGATCGACCGGGTAGCTCCCATAGTCCGGGAGCACATGCACGCTGTGCAGGAGGAGCAAAGAAAAGTGTACAACCGCCCAGCACAGCCCCGAGAATTCCAGCCGGGGGACTGGGTCCTCATGTTAGTGCCCAGCAGCGCCTGTAAGTTCCTGGCCCGGTGGCAAGGCCCCTATACAGTCCTCGAGCGCCGGGGCCCGGTCAACTACCGCCTGCAACAGCCCGGTAAGCGTGCGGAGGAGAAGTTCTACCACGTGAACCTCCTGAAGAAGTATATAGAACCGGCCCAAGTAGTGTCGGCGTACGCAACCCGGGACTCGGACCATGGCAAGCGTACCTTGGTCGGGTTAGGGGAGGACCTCACCCCCGCCCAGAGACAGGAGCTCACTGAGCTGACCGACCAGTTCTCGGATGTGTTCTCGGCCTCCCCGGGGATGACCCAGCTGGTCCAGCACGAGATCAAAACTTCTCCCGGCGTAGTGGTGAGACAACGGCCCTACCGTGTCCCAGAGGCCCGACGCAAAGCCATTGAGGAGGAAATCAGTCGGATGCTACGGGACCACATCATAGAGGAGTCCAGCAGCCCCTGGTCCAGCCCCATCGTCGTCGTGCCAAAGCCAGAAGGGAGCATGCGGCTGTGCAACGACTTCCGGAGGCTGAACCCGGTGTCCAAGTTCGACAGCTACCCCCTCCCCAGAGTGGACAACCTCGTCGAAAGGCTGGGGAGGGCCCGGTTCATCTCCACCTTGGACCTGACCAAGGGCTACTGGCAAGTTGTGCTGGCGCTGGAGGCCAGACCCAAGACGGCCTTCAGCACGGCCACCGGCCACTGGCAGTACCGGGTTCTCCCCTTTGGGCTACACGGGGCACCCGCCACGTACCAGCGGTTGATGGACATCCTCCTGTGGCCCCACTGCACGTTTGCCGCTGCCTACCTGGATGACGTAGTCATCCACTCCTCCACATGGGCCGATCACCTGTTTCATCTTAGGGAGGTCCTGAAGGCGCTCCGGGAGGCCGGCCTGACGGCCAACCCCAAGAAGTGCCACCTAGGGCTGACTGAGGCCCAGTACCTGGGGTACCGCATCGGCCGGGGAATGCTGAAACCACAGGCGAAGAAAATCGAGGCCGTAAAGGACTACCCTCGTCCCACTTCAAAGAAACAGGTACGGGCCTTCTTGGGGTTGGCGGGGTACTACCGGAGGTTTGTGCCTAACTTCTCTGCTGTAGCTACCCCCCTCTCAGATCTCAACAAGAAGGGCCAGCCAGACCGGGTCAGGTGGTCAGCCAATGCAGAGAGGGCCTTCCAGGCCCTGAAAGGGGCCCTCACCAGCGCGCCGGTACTGCGTAATCCGGACTTCGACCTCCCGTTCACCGTGCACATGGATGTGTCCGAGACCGGGCTTGGCACCGTCCTCTCGCAAACCTTCGACGGGGAAGAACATCCGGTCCTCTACATCAGCCGGAAGTTATCCCCTGCGGAGAAGAAATACGCAGCCGTCGAGCGAGAGGCCCTGGCGATAAAGTGGGCCATCGAGGAGCTGCGGTACTACCTGGCTGGCCGGCATTTCGTCCTCGTAACTGACCACGCCCCCCTGCAGTGGATGGCCAAAGCCAAGGACACAAACGCCCGGGTAACACGCTGGTTTCTCGCCTTGCAAGATTTCTTGTTCCAGGTTAAGCACCGAGCGGGGGCCCAGCATGGCAACGCAGATGGGCTCTCTCGACGAGACGCACTCTGGGCCCACCACCGAGCGGCAGTAGGCTCGGAGCTGAGGGGGGGGTACTGTCGCGACGGACCGACAGCCGGCGCGCAAGAGAAGAAAGGCGCTCCTTCCCCAACTGCCGCACCGGCACGAAGCGGACAGCCTCGTGCCAAACACACCAGCAGCCGGAAGGACCGTCACGGCGGGGCGGGACCGCTGACGCTACGCCGGCCGGCAATTGGGGAGTCAGGCGGGAAAAGTCCACCAATCAGGCGACAGAGGAGGAGGATAAAAGGGCGCGCTTCCGGCCATACAGGGAGAGGAAGACCGACGGTGAAGAAACGGAATCCGTGCGTGCTCTTCAGCGGCCTACAGACGCGCCCACACGGAGTACAACGGTAACCTTGACTCACACCGACCACTAACCTCTCTCTCTCCACTTCTCCCCGAAGGTACGAGCGCGGACGAGATCACCGGGCAGTGAAAACGCACGCTCCGGTGGATGACGGCACGGGAGACCCACGCCCTCGCCTCGGGAACCCCGACACGCCCTCAAGAAGGTCATGCGACAGCCACACCCCCACGAACCCCCACGCACTAACACAGACACGCCCCCCTCACGTCGGACACTTCGCACTAAGCTAGAAATAAAACCCCATATATATATATATATATATGTATAAAAGAAATAAATATAGAAATAAAACCCCTATATATATATATATATATATATATATATGTATATATATGTGTATATATACATATATATATATATATATATATATATATATATATATATATATATATTTATATATATATATATATATATATATATATATATATATATATATATATATAAAATGTGTGTGTATGTATTTATTTATTTATTTTTCAGCTACAATGCCAAAAAGAGAAACTTTGTAACGTTGCACTTTTAGAATAACATGTTTACGGACAAGTTTCCTCACGTTGATAGTTCAGAAGACCACATCTTTAGGAAGTAAAATTTGGCAAATAATTTCACAGAATTTTCTTGACCGAGTGTATTGTATTTTCAAATGAAAATATTTCAGTTAAAAGATTTTTTTTTTTTACTTTTGGTATTTGCTTGCTTTTTTATATAATTTAATGAATTTAAAGTTTACTTAATTTAACTTAAAAAACTAAGTTGAGTAATTGGACAGAGCAATTGATATTACAAATGATTTTGAGTTAAATCAACTTGGAATTTATTGCATTGAACTTAAAAATACTTGTTGGAAGGGCTGGAATGTTTAAGTTAAGTTCACTTAAGTTATCGAGTAAACATTACTTAATTTTTTTAAATTTTCCTCAAATATTTAAGTACAATCAACTTATCCGGGTTTACAGAAATGGTATTGAATGCATAAGTAGATCCATTAAGCTAATCATGCTCACTCACTAATGAAGTTATGGTGGTAGTTGTGGAAGTAGAAAATACACTGTTCAGCCAGTGATATATGGGGGAGTGGAATACTCCTCTCCATCAGTCCCGCCATGGCTCCACTAATGGGATTAAAGCCTGGAACTATAGGGAATGTGAGAATTTGTCTGAGCACAAAACACACACATCATACTCTAAGCCAGCACAAAAACGCACCTTCAAAATGACACTGACTGAATCTCTTAACAAAAGCCCATATAATTATTCTCACTAAGAGTGTCAAGTTCTATTGGTATTTAATTATAATACAATGAAGGAGAATAACAATATGTCATTAAAATTTCATTCTAATCCAAAAGGCATATTTGTGAAGCAAAGTGACACCTCATACAATTTTTTGCCAGTTGTTAGACTTGGCACATTAAACATTTTAGGTATAAGCATATATAGCTGAGTTGCACATTTTTAAAAAATAAAGAATTAAAAAGTACGCAGGAAATAACATTTGACCAAGTCAGTGCTGTGTAATGTACTGTATTGTAGAGATTTAATAATATGTATAAATGCAATAATGTTATACTGTATCTGAATGTATAAGCTAATATAAAAAGATGAAATAGATTTACCAGTGAAAATAATTGATTAGCATGCGATTATAACACTCAAATTATACAGCAAGATAATCATTAATTAAGGTTTTGTTTTTTGTTTTTTGTTGTTTTTTTTTTTAAATCAAAAGACATTTTAAGACCAGCCGGGTCTGGCACTTAAACATTATAAAGTAATTAAACTATCCTATCTTAATCACATTTTAGCATGCCATCCTAATACATATTATTGTTTATGTACAATTTTATTGTTAGTGTATGACATGAAAAGACTGCAATAAAATAAGAAATGAAATAATGTTTAATTACTATGGGTTGCATTTAATATCAATTTGACATTAAGCTTAGTTCGCTATGTCCTTAGAAGGCTATTAGCCTTTTTCCTAATATGGATCATTTTTGTGTTAGTCTACTTTAAATTAGGACTCTGTTATTTTTAAGATATTTAAAAATAAATAAACAAGCTTAAAATATTTATCAATTAACCAACAGTTTCCCATTGCTATTATTTTAACTCAATTAACAGTAACCATGAGCAGGGAGCTTACATTTAACTGTTTATGACAGACCTTCTGATTAAAGTTTAAACAAAGAAAAATTGGTATCTGGATCGGTTCCGGTCGTAAAAATCCTGATCGGAGCATAAGCAATGAACACCATTAAACTAAAGCGCTTTGCATCTGACGGGTAAATGAACTCACCCAATCACATCCTATATGAGATTATTCAGATATATACACAATATACAGAGAGCGGTTCGAGAACTGACTCCAACCCAGAACCATGACAGTGGAAAATGTCTCATAGTGTAGCTTTAAATATATTTAAGAGGAGCAGACTTCAAAAACTGAACATTGAGGTTTATTCTATTTGTTTACAAGGTGGAACAGGTTAACGGTTGTTTTTTGCATACAGTCTGTAAAATGAACTGAAAATATTACATTTAGTTTATCAGAAGGTAAATTAATTTGTCATGGCTCACACTAAATTCCTAAATTCTGGCATAATTGACCAGCTCAAGTTTTCTCATGCCTACTATTATATACAATATACTGTTATATTGTGGCATGAGAAAACTTAATAAATGTGAAAGTGCAATAAAAATGTTGTCACTAAAATCAATTAATAATCATGGTAAATAATCGAGATCTCAAAATTGATCAAAATCATCAGGATTATCATTTTGGCCATGATCGTACAGAACTAGAACCAAAGTTTGTACTCTTTAGGATAAAACAGCTCTCTCCACTCATAATATTTCAAGGTTAGACATAATCTGTCTCAAAAGATACTAATTAACTATTCAGAGAAGAGATTCAATTTTACTGTCAATATCATCGCTGAGTGAGCCTCCCAGATCAAAGAGTTGATTGATGTTAACAGTAGACATGAAAACAAAAACTTCCTCTGTCCAAGGGCTCTGTAAAAGTTCTAAGAATGTCTCTTTGTCAAAGTCTACATCACGGTCCTTTTGTGTTTCTATTAGCATGTTACTTTCTGTAGTATTGACAGAGGCCTCCAGGGAATTAACATGAGTGCCATGTACCATGAGGTTCTGATCTTGTGGTATTGGGCTCAGAGGACCTCACTCATTCAGTCTCAAATCCTCATTTAGGGCTGAATTTAGCTGAGCATCCCAGTCAAAATTACCCATAAGAGATCCCAGAACCTTTGGTTCCTCCATGGCCAGCAGTGGGGAGTTTGAGCGGCACAGAGCTTGGGCACTTCCAGCCCAGTGGCCATATGGAACTTTTATGAAGCATTTACTCAGTGATAGACTGTGACGGATGGAATTCTGAAAGAATTTATTTGGAGAGAGGAAAAAAACACAACAGCAACTTTCCTTAATCACTTTGGTGAAATTCATGCTATTCCTTAATTATAGTTAGGAAAGCAGAATGTACACTGTTGGGAAGTTCTCTGCTCATTCTCTATTTTAATCAACACCATCATAGACTAAACAACTACCACAAAGAAGCTATACTTAAATGAAGCAGTGACCCTTTGAACTTAGTTAAACATTATATCTTAATGTTTTGGGTTAGAGTGGCTGAAAACTGAGGATATGTCTGGCTAATCCTCAGAAAGCTAGATGGATAATTAATCATTCACCAACAAATGTTTTTTTTTTCTTTCATTTCTCAAAAAAATCCCAAATTTAATTAGTTCATCTGATGAGTAATCTAACTGAATTTCTTTCCTTTTATATAGAATCAGGCTACACAGCAGCTATGCTTTTCTTCAATGCCACTTTATTTGTATGGGGCCTTAATTCATACGAAAGACAGTGATTCAGTGCGTTTACATGGACAACAATAATCCACTCTTAACCCGATTAAGACCATACTTTGATTAAGAAACTACCATGTAAACAGAAATTTTTAATTACCTTAATCTAATTAAGGTCATACTCGAAGTAAGCAATAATCAATTTAAGACAGGTGGAGTACTCCTGTTTTAGTCACATTATGGACGTGTATTACAGACATGTAAACACCTTAATCACATTATGAACGTCGTGTGAGAGTTTTCACCGCATTTCGCGACAGGACACGATAACACACGACAGTTTTACGGCGAACAAGAGAGTTCGGCTGCGTCCCAAACCGCATACTTGCCTACTATAGGCCTGTAGTGGGGAAAAATACATGTATCTTGGCTACTATATAGACGATAAGTACGCAGTCCACAGCTTCAAGCAGTTGACGTGGGCTGTTAATCTAATTATGTTCTAAAACAAGTAAAACGGGTACATGAAAGGAGTATTCTAAAAGCGACTCATGTAAACACCTTAATCACATTATTATCTTACTCAGAGTAAGGTCAATAATTAGATTACTGCTGTCCATGTAAACATAGTCACTGTGATAAGCAGAGGTTTGTTTCTATCAAAAGGGTCTGATATGGATGCTATTATAATTGCTCTTTTTCGCTCACTGTAGTATAGTATAGTAGTATGCTCAAATTTAGTTCTGTCAAGTTTGTGGGTACATGTGCCTCATTTAGCTTTTTGAGGAGGCAACTAAAATTGGAAACAAAGTGGTCACTATAATCAACTCTGGGAGAACAGCCTAACTTACCTGCCAGTTGGGGTCAGCATGGGAGAAGTAGCAGTAGTTGTCAGTGATCCATTTATAGATACAGAATTGTGACTTTGCTTTTCTTGCTTGCCTGTATAGCCATGAAAATTAGGGTGGCATATGAGTATAGTGGCTTGATGTGAAGGTTTGTCTTGTAGTCAACCTCATCTGGGCAGTGTCCATGTGCAACCAAGCTGGGCAGAGTGCACAGGGCAGGAACTGCTGTTGCTCTGGGCTTACCAGGGGTCAGTGGCATGCCTATGGAGGCAAGGTCGCCTGCTAGAGGACATGCAGGAGCTTCTCCACCCAGCTGCTGTTCAAAGAGTTTGCTCTGATGTTGGCTAGTAGAAATCACTTTGTTGCCTTCCACTGTCACTAAGGATAGAGAACTCTTGCAACCAGTGCAGATTGGTCAGACTGTCATCCATGTTATCAGAACTTCTGTTGTTTAAACCACTGCTCTCGATTAGGTCCTTTGTAGCAGGACTCACTATTTTTTCCTCCAGACCCAATGAGCCCTTAAAATTTGATATAAAAATGGTATGTAGTCAGCTATGATCAAGCCAATCAAAGCTCCCCTAAATTACACAGCTGAATGAAGGTCATAGAATTTCCCAGAACAGTCACAGCTAGCTGTGCAAGCTGTCTGAGAAAGTCTTACAAAAAATTAAAAAATTGGTTACATGATTTGAAATGCGATGTAGAATTTTATATATATATATATATATATATATATATATATATATATATATATATATATAATATATGAATACTTCACAAAAGTGAGTACACCCCTCACATTTTTGTAAATATTTGATTATATCTTTTCATGTGACAATACTGAAGAAATGACACTTTGCTACAATGTAAAGTAGTGAGTGTACAGCTTATGTAACAATGTAAATTTGCTGTCCCCACAAAAGAACTCAACACACAGCCATTCATGTCTAAACCGCTGGCAATAAAAGTGAGTACACCCCTAAGTGAAAATGTCCAAATTGGGCCCAATTAGTAATTTTCCCTCCCCGGTGTCATGTGACTTGTTAGTGTTACAAGGTCTCAGCTGTGAATGGGGAGCAGGTGTGTTAAATTTGGTGTTATCGCTCTCGCACTCCCTCATACTGGTCACTGGAAGTTCAACATGGCACCTTATGGCAAAGAACTCTCTGAGGATCTGAAAAAAAGAATTGTTGCTCTACATAAAAATGGCCTAGGCTATAAGAAGATTGCCAAGACCCTGACACTGAGCTGCAGCACTGTGCTCAAGACCATACAGCGGTTTAACAGGGCAGATTCCTCTCAGAACAGGCCTCGACATAGTCAAACAAAGAAGTTGAGTACATGTGCTCAGCGTCATATCCAGAGGTTGTGTTTGGGGAAATAGATGTATGAGTGCTGCCAACATTTTTGCAGAGGTTGAAGGGGTGGGGGGGTCAGCCTGTCAGTGCTCAGACAATATTCCGCACACTGCATCAAATTGGTCTGCATGGCTGTCGTCCCAGAAGGAAGCCTCTTCTAAAGATGATGCACAAGAAAGTCTGCAAACAGTTTACTGAAGACAAGCAGACTAAGGACATGGATTACTGGAACCATGTCCTGTGGTCTGATGAGACCAAGATAAACTTATTTGGTTCAGATGGTGTCAAGCATGTGTGGCTGCAACCAGGTGAGGAGTACAAAGACAAGTGTGTCTTGCCTACAGTCAAGCATGGTGGTGGGACTGTCATGGTCTGGGGCTGCATGAGTGCTGCCGGCACTGGGGAGCTACAGTTCATTTAGGGATCCATGAATGCCAACATGTACTGTGACATACTGAAGCAGAGCATGATCCCCTCCCTTCAGAGACTGGGTCGCAGAGCAGTATTCCAGCATGATAATGACTCCAAACACACCTCCAAGATGACCACTGCCTTGCTAAAGAAGGTGAGGGTGAAGGTGATGGACTAAACCCTATTGAGCATCTGTGGGGCATCCTCAAATGGAAGGTGGAGGAGCACAAGGTCTCTAACATCCACCAGCTCTGTGATGTCGTCATGGAGGAGTGGAAGAGGACTCCAGTGGCAACCTGTGAAGCTCTGGTGAACTCCATGCCCAAGAGGGTTAAGGCAGTGCTGGAAAATAAAGGTGGCCACACACAATATTAATACTTTGGGCCCAATTTGGACATTTTCACTTAGGGGTGTACTCACTTTTGTTCCCAGAGGTTTAGACATGAATGGCTGTGTGTTGAGTTATTTTGAGGGGACAGCAAATTTACACTGTTACACAAGCTGTACACTCACTACCTTACATTGTAGCCAAGTGTCATTTCTTCAGTATATATATATATATATATATATATATATATATATATATATATATATATATATATATATATATATATATATATATATATATATATATTAGTAAATAAATCTACTTAATAAAAAAAAACTTTGGTCAAACTCACCTGATATGTCATTTAAATCCTTATTAGGACTTAATATTGAGGCCTAAGTAGAGGGACTTAATGGTTAGCGTTGATGCGCGCGGTTCTTTCCCGTGTCTCCGGTACAAGGCGGTTTGCCCTTTGTTGTGCAGAGCGAAAGACCGATGCATCTTTACCAGTGACTGGTAGGAGTCATCAAGAAATTAGAATTAGAATTTTATGAGGTCATTGTGTATTGCTGTCTGTATGGAAGGGAGTCAATACACAATGACCTCATAACATTCTAACACCCATCAGTATATATCTTAGTTTTGAAGCTTGGATCTAAGAAACACCAATATCTCTGCCGTTGCAGAGGCGAAATTCCTGGAACTTATAAGAAATTGTTCCAGAAATTGTAATACTTGTCTCAATGTAATACACAAGAGACAGAGAAATAATTTGTATATTTCCTATGCTACCAAAAATCACTAGTTGGTTTTGACAGGTCTAGGTCAAAGGTCATCATCAGTTATAATGATCTTGACAGGTCATCATCATTAAATATAATTATGTTTGCAGGTCATCATCATCAAGTATAATGATCTTGACAGGTCATCATCAGCAAGTATGATTATGTTTGCAGGTCATCATCAGCAAGTATGATTATGTTAAATCCGATTCCGGTGCAATCCCACGCACAAACACAAGTTCTTTCAGATAGCTTGTATTCATATATAATATGGACATGTGCATTCCCACGCATATTCCCTGTTTAGGCTGTTATTTGCTTTCCTGAGTTAGGCCTAGGTCAAAAAGGTTAATGATAATTATTGTTACATGTTCGTTCCTATAGCTTTCCGGTGCAATTCCACACACGCAGACACAGACATGCGCGCACACATACACACACACGTGCGCACACACACATACATAATGCTGATGAAATAACAAATAATGAATTCCCATACACATCCAACCTAAAATATCAGACACACACAGACACACATACCCCTGTCCAATCAGAACAAAATAAATTAAAATTGCTCCATCCAGTAGGTGTTGGTATAAACACCATAAGTTTATAGAAGAAGAAGAAGAGGAAGAAGAAGAAGAAGAAGAAGAAGAAGAAGAAGGCCTCACACACCCTCTAGGTTTAAAATACTTTGTACTTAGAACAACGTGTATGAGCTTATAACATGGATGATGTTTGTCCTAATGCACCAAAAAAAAGCTCACTCTTTTTTGGGAAGCTTAGAAAAAAAATTTAGAGCATGAAAAGATTAAATATTGGGTAATGTCAAACGCTAGTATAGCCAGATTTTTTTTGATGCAGAAAAGGGAACCGTTTTGCTTTTCAAGTTTTCGGTCCTGGGTCACATCCACTGGAGCAGTGCTATACTGTGAGCGTAACTTTTAACGAAGGTGACTGGAAAAAGTTCAGAAAATGGTGCAAGGATTTTGACTACATTGTTAGAATGGACTTCTTTTCCCCGGATGCGTACAGGCATAAATGGAGCAGTACATCTCTGCAATGCAAATGCCACATCAGAGCAACAAATTTCTCCAAGAACCAGGTTTCACTGCACTGTGTTGTTGTATTAACCAGTGACAATGCACCTGATAACAAAGAGAACTGTGAAGTGAGGAATGAACAAACCAGCTGGCACGATCTACAACGCGACTTCCATCAAATCGATGAATTATTCCAAAAAATTGGAAGAAACAACGAAAATAAAAGTAAGGCTACAAGATCTCTTCTGAGATCGTCAACATACTGCTCTTGAGCAGAAACTCCACCTTCCCTAAGACTCCTCCCATATGATATATAAATGAGTCTGACTACATATCAAGTCAAAGCGTTCTGAGCATCAACAAGCAATATGGCTTGTAAACTCAGTCCCGTTTTCTACAACTCTGATGCTACCCTGGATGATGATGTGACCAGTTCGGGTTTTGAACACGGCGAAAACCTAGGAAAAAGAAATCTGACCTATCTGACAATGAACGATGAAACCGATGGGTGTATAACCAATACCTTGTTAGCTATTATACGTGCGGTTACGGGAGAAGGGTTGGACAGAATTATCCAACAAGATCTGAAGGATAGCTGCCATGGGTGCTTAATCTACACTTGTGTTTGATCATTCTTGTCTTGACACTCACAAATGATTGAACGATTGATGAAGAATATATATTATACGCCATCAGAACCTGGTTCGTATGGTAGCGTTGAGAGTTTGCAAAGACCTATTGTTGAGAAAATAGGTAAAAGAGCTAATGATACTGAAATAAAAAACTGGTTAGCAGCGAAGGATGCATACAGTCTACATAAACCAGTATCTACAAAGTTTAAAAGAAACAAGGTTTTTGTAAAGAACATCGCTGAACAGTGGCAAGCTGATTTACTCGACATGAGCAGCCTGTCAGAGAGTAATGACAACTCAAAATTTATGATAACGTGTGTGGATATTTTATCCAAATATGCCTGGGTACGTGTGTTACGAAACAAGACTGGACTCGAGGTAACTAAAGCCTGGATTCCATTCTAAAGGAAGGTAGAGTTCCCAAAAAACTACAAACTGACCAAGGGAAGGAGTTTTTTAACAAAAATTTTCAAACATTAATGAAAAAACATGACATTGTTCACTTTGTTATGGGTACAGGGGAAAAAGCATTGGTGTGTGAAAGGTTCAACAGAACGCTAAAGACCAGGATGTGGAGATATTTTACTGCTTTTAACATGAAAAATTCACCGACATAGTCCAGGATTTGATTCAAGGATACAATCACAATTACCATTCCAGCATCAAAATGATGCTGAGTTCCTTCAGAGTATTTAAAACCCTCTATGAACTGTTCTCACCTAAATTAAAGAAACTAAAATTCAAGTTTAAAGTCAGTGATATCGTTAGAATTTCCCGTTTAAAAAGACAGTTTGAAAAAGGATACGAGCAAAAATTTCCGGACGATTATTTTACAATCTCTGAACAGATACCGAGAGATCCCCCGGTACATAAATTACAAGACTATGATGGTGAAAAAATTGAGGGAACATTTTATGAACCCGAGTTACAATAGATCATTATTGGGAAGGACAAGATGTTTAAAATTGAGAAAACCAGAAAAAAGTTCACCTGGTGAAATGAGTGGGGTGGCCCGATAAATTTAACTCTTGGGTTCTGGGTGAAAACGTAGTTAACATGACAAAAGGATCGTCATGAACAAAACTGAAATCTATATTCATTAAACCATGGAAGAGTGTGGATTCTTTGTGACCCTTCCAAGCAACACATCGTTGGATAGGTAAAAGAGCTAATGATAACCCTAACCCTAAGAATAAGCGCACTACACTACTAAATTCGCCAAACCAATCGATTTCAATGAATTATGGGAAGTCTCGCTCACAGAGGTTCAATATATCCAGAGTTGGTACTTGTTAACAGAGGAAGACTGTCCGTGACATATTAATATTTCTGTCCATCCAGAGGGATGGACAGAAAACACAAAACAGTAACAGTAACAAAACAGTAACTTTAATATCACTCAAGGATATCATAAAAGTGTCGAAGAACTGGTTAGTGTAATCAACAAAAACATGAAGAAATTGGAACTTGGAATAGAGATAACCTATAAACCTATGAAAATTAAAATATGCATCGTGTCCTAAAAAAATCCATCCATCCATCCATCTTCTATACCGCTTTATCCTTTTCAGGGTCATGGGGAAACCTGGAGCCTATTCCAGAGAGCGTCCTAAAAACATTTTACGTTCAAAGCTAATGGAAAATTAGCATATACAGTATGCTCGGTATGAACCCCGGTGATCCGATAACGGTCCGAGAACCAGATGCGCCTAACCCTGCTGATATTCATGCAGGCTTTTACAGGATGTATGTATATACAGACCTTATTGAGTATCAACGAGTTGGTGACAGTTTTCCCCCGTTACTGAGATGCATACATATAACGAGTGAAAACAACAAAGTTGTCACAGTTACTTATGATAAGCTGCATTACATACCTCTCACCAAGAACCACATTACCGATATAGTAATCGAAGTTAAAACAGATCAGAACAAGCCTATACCTTTTAGTTATGGGAAATTTATAGCTAAACTACACTTTAGACCTGCTAAACATTCATTCCGTATGTAAAATGATGGATAGGGGCTATGTTCATCTGCCGTCCTACGTGGATTATTATGTCCACCAGGCTGGAAATGGCCTTCTGGGATTTCAAGGACCCCTCACCATGTATGGGTCGGGACTAGGAGGTCTGTTCAAGGGTCTTTTTAAAATGGCGGTTCTGTTCAAAAGGGGATTTGTTATCGCAAAACCTCATTTAAAAACAGCGGCTAAAGGTTTTGTAAGCAACGTAGTAAGCAACATTATGATCAAGACACAAACTCAGAATCAAGAGGGATCTGGAGTTGCATTGATTGCGCATAAAATATCTAAATGGCTCCTAGGGTGTCGACAAGTGATTCTGAATAAAAGATGTAAGGTTAGTAAAATCAAGACCAGTGTGAAAAAGACCGAGCAGTGAGGCAACAGGCATCATTCCATCTCTCACAAGAGAAAGTGGCTGAACATTTTCTAACATCATGGGTTTCTTACACAGTCTATCCTCAGAGTGTACCAAGACAGAATTGGATATTTTCACATTACCTTATACCCAAATGATTATTCAAAGGTACACTTATGTCAAAATACCTCCACTTTCTGCTCTTACAGACAACAGGCCCCTGGAGTTCTACGTGGCTGGAAATGGGGAGGATTACCTCGACTTGAACAACACTTTTTTACATCTGGCCTGCAAAATCCTTAACCCCGACGGTTCCAACATAACTAACGATGCAGGTTAGTTGGGGTCGTTAACTATCCTGTAGCCTCACTTTTTTCATAAGTGGATGTCATGCTCGGGGATTGTCTTATTTCTCAATATAGCAGTACATACCCATACCATGCTACCTTTGAAAGTCTTCTCAACTATGGAAAAGATACCCTGGAAACACAATTTTGCCCTGGGCTATTCTACAAAGACTCATCGGGGCATATGGACACCACAGACCCAGACGGTCGAAACGAAGGTCTCAAAAAAAGGGCCAGTTTCAGTGCTGAAAGCAACACCTTTGACCTGATTGGACACATTCACTTTGGATATCTTTTTTCAGGATAAACTTTTACTGAACGGTATCGATTTGAGGATTAAAATGGTTTGCAGCCAAGTACCCGATCGAAAGAGTTTGAAGACTAGCTGCAGGGAGCCGCATTTGTTCACAAATTGTTGTTGGCCTTTACCTAAAACCATTATCTTTGGGATGGTAGACAACAATGCCTTCAGCGGATCTTACAATAAAAACCCTTTTAATTTTAAACATTATGATGCAGAGTTTATCGCGCTCTATGTAGATGGAACTCAATATCCTGCAAAACTGTTTCAACCTGTTTTTCAGTCCGGTAATGTGGTTCGTTAATTCCATTCTTTAATTTTAGCATCAGGAAAGCAGCTGAAACATCAGGCTTTGGCAATAAACAGAGAAGAGTACCTTAACAGATATACTTTATTCGCATTCAACCTGAATCCTGAGAACGACCTTGGGCAACATTTGTCATTAATAAAGTCGGGAAATATGCGATTGGAACTCAGATTTCGACAACCGCTTCCGAGCACAGTGAATCTAATCGTGTACGCCAGTTTCAACAGTATTTTAGAACTAAACAATAAAAAAAAACGTGCTCATCGATTACCAGTAACGCATGGATACCAGAGAAATAACGGAGGTTATGAGAAGTTGTCCTGAAATAGAAAAAATATTTCACGACGTGATGGCCAGACTATGAACTCTTTCCTCGATCGATTCATTATTTTTTTGACAAAGAACTGTTACAAAATGAAATGTAACCCTGTACAAGTTCAAAACTTTACTTCAGTTTGCTGCGGGCAACACTGCGTTTTTTTTTCTATGTCACAAAGCTAAAGGTTATTCGTTTAACCATATTATGTCTATGTATAGCAAAGATTTAAATAGAAATGATAATGCTGTTGTGTCTTTTGTTAAAAAAAAGTACCCTAGAGTAAATAAAAAGCATTCATTTACTTGTGTACAATGTGTTAACTCTCTAGATATGTTTCATTTGCATGTGTAGTGGAATATTAAATGAGGAGGCTTCACAAGAAAATGGTTAAAAAAAGTTATTTTATTGAAATAAAGGGTAACACAATATAACATTTGTTGTCCCTTGCCAGTTCAAAAACCAAACCAGTCAGATCGGTTAAAAACAGGAGATTTGAAAACTTTTAGGGGGAGAAACAAGGTGAGAAGTATCTTTTAAATCTTTTTATGTCAGATATTTTGCATTGAACACCTCCATTAGGTATTGCTGAAAAGGGTATATTTAGGTTGGCTATTGTCTGTAAGAGCTCTTTCCAGCCTAAAGGCCTCCGTTCGTCGGATACTCGATGAGGGGCCGTGAGATTTTCAAGCAAATCCACCATGTCAGATCCTTTGATAGTGTTTCCTTTAAAAATAAATTCACCACTATCGTTCCACGAAGCACCAACTTTTCCATAACGTACGAAGTGTTTCTTTTGTTTCTCGCAGAAAGGTTAGCAAGCACAAGTCTTTGGGCAGTTCAGTCACCATTGCTTCCGATTTGCTTTTCAGTATTTTAGGTAAGGACAGGGTCAGTTGAGCGGTTTCCTGCTATCCTAGTTTAACCAAGTTTAAAAAAATTTTCAGCACTGATGAGTAGTGATGCAAGGGATTTGTTTCTCAAATGAAACCGCTTTTTATCTCTTATGATTTGGTTATGCGTGGTTACGAGTTGACTGGTTTGACTCAGATTTTTCACTCGCTCATACACCAGATCTGTCAGTAATTTCAAATCGACACTTTCAGAATTGATACAATTTAAAATAATGCCTTTCGCTTTCATAGTTGTTTTTCCTTTTACGGTTTTGTAATTGTAGGTTTTAGGGCTTGCGCTTACGAATTCTACGATTTGACCGCCATCATCTAGTTTGCTGGTAAGACCACCTATGTAATCGCTTAAGGCGGCACCCAGTCACTTTCCTTACTTTTAAAAATTATACTGTCGGTGTCTGTGTCTGTGCGTGCGTTTGTGCATGTGTGTGTGGTGTGTGTGGAATTGCACCGGAAATCTATAGGAAACAGCATGTAACAATAATTATCATGAACCTTTTGACATAGGCCTAACTCCTGAGTGTTTCACAATCTATGTGAAAGAACTTGTATGTGTGCGTGGGATTGCACCGGAATCGGATTTAACATATTCATATTTGATGATGATGACCTGCAAACATAATTATATTTGATGATGATGACCTGCAAACATAATTATATTTGATGATGATGACCTGCCAACATAATTATATTTGATGATGATGACCTGCCAACTTAATTTTATTTGATGATGATGACCTGACAACATAATTATATTTGATGATGATGACCTGCCAACATAATTATATTTGATGATGATGACCTGCCAACTTAATTTTATTTGATGATGATGACCTGCCAACATAATTATATTTGATGATGTTCACCTGTCAAGATCATTATAATTGATGATGATCACCTGTCAAGATCATTATATTTGATGATCTCCTTTGACCTAGACCTCTCAAAACCAATTAGTGATTTTTGGTAGCACAGGAAATATGCAACCTATTTCTCTCTCTTGTGTATTACATTGAGAGAAGTATTACATGGAGCAATTTCTTATAAGAAGTTCCAGGAACTTCGCCTCTTTCTTTTTTTTTCTTTTTTTTTTTTATCAGTCAACAATAATCCACTCTTAACCCGATTAAGACAATACTTTGATTAAGAAACTACCAGGTAAACAGCAATTTTTAATTACCTTAATCTGATTAAGGTCATACTCAAAGTAAGCACTAATCGAATTAATACATGTGGAGTACTTCTGTTTTAGTCGCATTATCGACGTGTATTACAGACATGTAAACACCTTAATCACATTATTAACGTCGTGTGAGATTTCACTGCATTTTGTGACAGGACACGATCACACTTGGCAGTGCTCAACATTTTACGGTGAACAAGAGAGTCCGGCTGCGTCCCAAACTGCATACATGCCAAATGTAGTGAGGTGTGCCATGATTAAAACGTCATCCTTATGAACTACGTGGCCAATGAGCTCTCTTCCTACCATAGTATATAAGCTGCTGTTTAGGCTTCACGGAATGCGTCATGGTCGAAAACCCACCCCTTCCTTTCATTGCTACGGACTGCAGAGGTATGTGCTGTTAGCTTTGTTGCTTAGCTGTTTGATGCTAGCGTTGTCCACTTATCATGTGATTTATTTGTTTAGTGTGACGTTGGGCTACTGAGACTGTGCATGTGTGGTGTGCTGCTTGCTCTCAGTGTAGTGTGCCGTCAGGGCTCTCATCTGTGTAGCATGGCAGTTTAATGTAACCACGGTCGGAATGCCAGCTGTTGCTGTCACAACTATTAAAGAAGCTATCATATGATTTTCATATGTGCCGTCGTGAGTATTATGCCATCGGATCACGGTAGGTAAATCGCTTAGTTCAATTATCTGAGTTAAATGATTTTCTATGCTTTCCAAATTGAGGTTGTAACACCTGTTTGTTGTTCTTAGGGTCCTTGATCTTGCATGCGTTAAGGCAGGCTGAGTGAGTGCGGTTGTTTTGGTATAGCTCCTCCCCCTTACTCGCGGGGCCACGTTGCTGCTTTTGGGCTGCTTGATTATTTGGTTTTGTTGCTTCAGTTTGTTTTGTCTTTTACTTTGTGCTTGTTTGTGTTTTGATTTGCTTTATTTTGTTTTGCTTTGTTTTGTTATTATGTGTAGGTTACTGTCACTAACATCAGTTTTTTTAATTCAACTGTGTTGTAATAGTCTGTATCAACTATGTTGATACTGCTATGCGGTAGAAGTAGTTTTGGTCAGCTTTGGTAAAGTTGCTACCTGCAATCAGATTGAGTGTGGGGTTATCTGTGTTTTGGTCACAGTAAGTTTGTTTTTGTTTTATTCTTTCTTTCGTCTGCTTTGAGCTTATTGTAATTGTTTTTGTTTGTTTGTTTGTTTGTTTTTTCCTTGTAGGAGCTGAGTGCTTCCTGAGGCTGAGCGGAAGTTCTTTGCTGCACCTTTGGCTTTACTTTATTAAGGGTTGTCATTATTGCTGTTTTCATTTGCAATGAATTTTTTGGGTATGATTCTGATTAGTAGGGTGCCGTCGTACTAGTCTGCCCTTCATACAGGAAGCCTCAGCCCTCCTATGATTATTGTTAACTTGTGACTGTTTTATTTGACCAATGCCTGACTGTGTTGGATGTTTCTTTTAAATTAATTCTTGGCCAGTCTTTTTAACTTCAAAATGTATTTTTAAATGGAAACCCATGCCTCTTGCCTGTTCTAAGTGGAATGTACTTGCGTGTCTTTATTTGGGTTATTTCCGCGTTTTCTCAGGGTGGTGTAGTTGATAGAAAACGAAATGAGCGAGCCACATTGCTACATGTGGCGTAGTTTCTATTTTCCCCGTTTCCTCGGGGTGGCGTAGTTGGTACAAAACGAAAATAAGAGCCACGTTGCTACACCACTATAGGCCTGTAGTGGGGGAAAATACATGTATCTCGGCTACTATATAGACGGTAAGTACGCGGTTTGGGACACAGCAAATCAGGAAATCGCATTGAAGAAAAGCATAGGTGCTGTGTAGCCTGATTCTATATAAAAGGAAAGAAATTCAGTCAGTTTAGTCATCAGATGTACTAATTCAATTTGGGATTTTTTTGAGAAAAAAAAAAAAAAAAAAAACACTTGTTGGTGAATGATTTATTATCCCTCTAGCTTTCTGAGGATTAGCCAGACATTTCCTCAGTTTTTAGCCACTCTAACCCAAAACATTAAGATATAATGTTTAACTAAGATCAAAGGGTCACTGCTTCATTCAAGTATAGCTTCTTTTTGGTAGTTTTTCAGTCTATGGTGGTGTTGATTAAAATAGAGAATGAGCAGAGAACTTCCCAACAGTGTACATTCTGCTTTGCTAGCTATAATTAAGGAATAGCATGAATTTCACAAAGTGATTAATGAAAGTTGCTATTGTGGTTTTGTCTTCTCTCCAAATAAATTATTTCAGAACTCCATCCGTCACAATCTCTCTCTGAATAAATGCTTCATAAAAGTTCCAAGGCAGAAGGATGAGCCTGGAAAGGGTGGCTTCTGGAAGATTGATCCGGAATATGCTGAACGTCTCCTGACTGGGGCTTATAAGAAGCAAAGGATGCCTCCAGTACAGATTAACCCAGCTCTTAAAAATCAACTTGGAACGATCTCACAGCCAGTTATGCCTGCGCCAACAGATGTCATGGGTTTTCGCCATGTTGATCCTGAGTCACAGCAGCTCTTAGAAGAATTTGAGGAAGTCACTAGACTTGACCAGAACTGGGACCCTCACCTAGCAGAAACCACTTTATCTGATTGCTGGAGCACAGTAAAAGGCCCCAAAAGAAAACAGCCATATGGCCACTGGGCTGGAAGTGCCCAAGCTCTGTGTCGCTCAAGCTCCCCACTGCTGGCCATGGAGGAACCAAAGGTTCTGGGATCTCTTATGGGTAATTTTGACTGGGATGCTCTGCTAAATTCAGCCCTAAATGAGGATTTGAGCCTGAATGAGTGTGGTCCTCTGAGCCCAATACCACAAGATCAGAACCTCATGGTACCTGGCATTCATGTTAATTCCCTGGGGGCCTCTGTCAATACTACAGAAAGTAACATGCTAATAGAAACACAAAAGGACCGTGATGTAGACCTTGACAAAGAGACATTCTTAGCCACAGAATTTTTACAGAGTCCTTGGATAGAAGAAGAAGCGGGGAACCATCCTGATTTTCTTTCAATGTCTACTGTTAACATCAATCAACTCTTTGATCTGGGAGGCTCACTCAGTGATGATCTTGACAGTAAAATTGAATCTCTTCTCTGAATAGTCATCAGTATCTTTTGAGACAGATAATATCTAACCAATACCATTGAAATATTATGAGTGGAGAGAGCTGTTTTATACCAAAGAGTAAAAAATTTTGGTCCATTGCATTTCCATTTTATATATTTTTTTCATATTTTTCATATTTTTTTCATATTATATTTGCATTTTTTTGTTTGTTTGTTTGTTTGTTTGTTTATTGGCAAGTGATTTATCAAAAAGCCACTGATCAAAAACTGCCACAACAGTGGGTTCTTCTAAAAGAACTAAAATCTAATTCTTCATGACTGGACTGTGAAACCAGAATTGGACAACAATGAAATTGCAGACAGAAACAGTGCATAAATGAATGGCAAAAATGTAATCTTAACAGTGTAGTTGTTCATTTTAACTAACTGCAGTTACAATTAAGCAATAAATAATTTCTAGCATCTACAAATAAAAAGAAGTTATAAAGGTAATCATGTATTGCAATTGAGGTACCTGCTTGGAAGGAATAAAATAAAATATGCAAATAAACATATATCACAATGATAATACTGGACTCCTAGCTATGCCTAGCTATGAGGTTGCATATACTGAAACTGTTTTCATTCACATTACAACAGAAAAGGTGGATGCAGTCTTTTCATGTCAAATACTAACAATAAAATTGTACATTAACAATAGTATGTATTAGAATGGTGATTTTGGCTGCTTTTTACTTTATATATGCTACCTCTAGGTCAAATTATTCGTAAACATGGAATTAGCTTCCACGGTTATGCTGATGATACACAGTTGTATGTTTCAGGGAAGCCAGAGGACAGACAGCAGCTTAATAAATTTGAGGAATGTGTAAAGGACATTAGACGTTGGATGCTAACTAACTTCCTTTTACTTAATTCTGATAAGACAGAAGTACTTGTATTAGGACCACGTGTAGCTAGAAGTAAGCTTTCTGATCACATAGTAAATCTGGATGGACTTTCTGTTTCATCATGTACAGCAGTAAAAGACCTTGGTGTGATTATAGACTCCAGCCTATCATTTGATGCTCATGTAGATAATATTACTAGGATAGGTTACTAGGATAGATAATATTACTAGGATCTAAGATAAGAAATATAATGTCACTACATGATGCAGAAATATTAGTTCATGCTTTCCTCACCTCTAGACTAGATTACTGAAATGCCTTACTGTCTGGATGTTCCATTAGGAGCATAAACAAACTCCAGTTAGTCCAGAATGCAGCTGCTAGAGTCTTAACTAGAACCAGAAGACACTACCACATCACTCCGATCTTATCAACACTGCATTGGCTCCCAGTGAAATCTTGCATTGATTATAAAATACTATTATTAACCTATAAAGCACTAAATGGCCTCGCGCCACAGTATCTAGGTGACCTTTTGGTTTTCTATGATCCGCCACGCCTACTTAGATCAAAAGATGCACGCTATTCGACGGTACCTCGAATAGCGAAGGCTACAGCAGGGGGAAGAGCTTTCTATTATAGAGCCCCACATTTATGGAACAGCCTTCCAATTAGTGTTTGGGACTCAGAGACAATCTCAGTGTTTACATCTAGGCTTAAAACATATTTGTTTACTCAAGCCTACCCTGACTAGACTTTCTGTTACGCTAAGCACAGTCCTAATAATCTTTTCTCTCCCTCTCTTCTTCTGTCGAGGCACACACGATTTTATGGAGATACTAGAGATCCTGATCCTTTCTGCTCTCCGGACCTGCCTGATCCATTTCAGATGTCCTACCTCTGGATGGAGCTCTCATCTACTCCAATTCCAGATTGCTGGGACTACGGCTGCTTCTAAGGCCAAATAGACTTCATATAAATTCATAATTAACTTTTACACACTATCTGTTGTTACCCAGATGAGGATGGGTTCCATTCTGAATCTGGTTCCTCTCAAGGTTTCTTCCTCTTTACATCTTAGGGAGTTTTTCCTTGCCACCGTCGCCTCCGGCTTGCTCAAATTCTTGGGATAAATTCGCACTTTTAATATCTGTATACCGTGTTTATATGTTTCTGTAAAGCTGCTTTGAGACAAGGTCTATTGTAAAATGTGCTATACAAATAAAATTGAATTGAAAAAAAAATATGTTTGAACAGGAGCACACAACTGGAAAGAGTGGAAAGAGGGTGACAATTACATAGAGATAAAGAAAAAGAAACACAACAAAGACCATGGCAGCCAGGTTCAAGCTTTGCCATGTGTAATCCTTTTGGCCATGTCTCTACTTTGAATGGGCAAGTCCAGACCTGCTTAGCAACTGGGCGGGAGGCAAGCCAAATTTACTGCAGTATGTCACTAGGCCTCAGTAAAAAAAAGTTTTTAAAAGGTACATAAAAGCTTCCCATATATTATATCCTTTTTTTAAAAAATCACTTTATTTAAAGGATGCCCTCCAGTAAACAAGCACTTAGACTTCTGCTGAGTATAAAGGTTTAATTTAATTTATTTATTTCTGGGGTGACAAAAACCCCACAAAAGGCCCAAATACTAGATCTAAAGTGGGACCCCCTCAAAGAGCAGCCCAGCCAGAGCTAATTCTAACACAGCGGTAGCCATTCTCAGGACTCTAACCCCAAGTACTGAATTTGCATGGTGCCTGGTCCTCCTGTTAAAGCACATGACTGGAAAAGACAGAGGATGAAGTGAAACAGAAGCTGCGTTTACATGGACAACAATAATCCACTCTTAATCCGATTAAGACCATACTTTGATTAATAAACTACCATGTAAACAGCAATTTTTACTTACCTTAATCTAATTAAGGTCATAATCGAATTAAGCTCTAATTGAAATAAGACAGGTGGAGTACTCCTGTTTTAGTCGCATTATGGACGTGTATTACAGACATGTAAACATCTTAATCACATTATTAAGGTCGTGTGAGAGTTTTCACCGCATTTTGCGACAGGACACGATCACACACAGCAGTTTTATGTTTTACGGCGAACAAGAGAGTTCGGCTGTGTCCCAAACCGCATACTTTCCTACTATAGGCCTGTAGTGGGGAAAAATACATGTATCTCGGCTACTATATAGACGGTAATTACGCGGTTTGAGACGCAGCCCACGGCTTCAAGCAGTTGTCTATTTACACGTACAGCAGGACAAATAATTAACTGCACTTAAAGCATTCGTAAAAAAAAATAAATAAAAACACCCAAAACTATATACGGTACCATAACGAAGACGAACTGTATGTTGATGTGTGAAATTCTGGAGGGACATTAGACGGCGTGGCGTGTTGACGTAATGACGTGTGCCGTTAACCTAATTATGTTCTAGAACATGTCAAACCGGTACATGAAAGGAGTATTCTAAAAGCGACTCATGTAAACACCTTAATCACATTATTATCTTACTCAGAGTAAGGTCAATAATTAGATTACTGCTGTCCATGTAAACGTAAGTGACTCCCTTCCATACAGACAGCAATACACAATGACTTCATAAAATTCTAATTCTAAATTCTTGATGATTCCTACCAGTCAGTGGTACTAGTCCTGCTACAAAGGACCTAATCGAAAGCAGCAGTTTCAACAACAGCAGTTCTGACAACATGGATGACACTCTGACCAGTCTGCAGTGGTTGCAAGAGTTCTCTATCCTTAGTGACAGTGGAAGGCAACAAGTGAATTCTATTAGCCAACATCAGAGCAAACTCTTTGAGCAGCAGCTGGGTGGAGAAGCTCCTGCATCTCCTCTAGCAGGCGACCTTGCCACTCTAGGTATGCCACTGACCCCTGGCAAGCCCAGAGCAACAGCAGTTCCTGCCCTGTGCACTCTGCCCAGCTTGGTTGCACATGGACACTGCCCAGATGAGGTTGACTACAAGACAAACCCTCACATCAAGCCACTACACTCATATGCCACCCTAATTTGCATGGCTATACAGGCAAACAAGAAAAGCAAAGTCACACTCTCCTGTATCTATAAATGGATCACTGACAACTTCTGCTACTTCCGCCATGCTGACCCCAACTGGCAGGTAAGTTAGGCTGTTCACCTAGAGTTGATTATAGTGACCACTTTGTTTCCAATTTTAGTTGCCTCCTCAAAAAGCTAAATGGGGCACGTGTATCCAAAAACTTGACAGAACTAAATTTGAGCATACTACTATACTATACTACAGTGAGCAAGAAAGAGCAATTATAATAGCATCCATATCAGACCCTTTGGATAGAAACAAACCTCTGTTGAGCACAATGACTGTCTTTCATATGAATTGAGGTCCCATACAAATAAAATCGCATTGAAGAAAAGCATAGGTGCTGTGTAGCCTGATTCTATATAAAAGGAAAGAAATTCAGTCAGTTTAGTCATCAGATGTACTAATTCAATTTGGGATTTTTTTGAGAAAAAAAAAAAAAAAAAAAACACTTGTTGGTGAATGATTTATTATCCCTCTAGCTTTCTGAGGATTAGCCAGACATTTCCTCAGTTTTTAGCCACTCTAACCCAAAACATTAAGATATAATGTTTAACTAAGATCAAAGGGTCACTGCTTCATTCAAGTATAGCTTCTTTTTGGTAGTTTTTCAGTCTATGATGGTGTTGATTAAAATAGAGAATGAGCAGAGAACTTCCCAACAGTGTACATTCTGCTTTGCTAGCTATAATTAAGGAATAGCATGAATTTCACAAAGTGATTAATGAAAGTTGCTATTGTGGTTTTGTCTTCTCTCCAAATAAATTATTTCAGAACTCCATCCGTCACAATCTCTCTCTGAATAAATGCTTCATAAAAGTTCCAAGGCAGAAGGATGAGCCTGGAAAGGGTGGCTTCTGGAAGATTGATCCGGAATATGCTGAACGTCTCCTGACTGGGGCTTATAAGAAGCAAAGGATGCCTCCAGTACAGATTAACCCAGCTCTTAAAAATCAACTTGGAACGATCTCACAGCCAGTTATGCCTGCGCCAACAGATGTCATGGGTTTTCGCCATGTTGATCCTGAGTCACAGCAGCTCTTAGAAGAATTTGAGGAAGTCACTAGACTTGACCAGAACTGGGACCCTCACCTAGCAGAAACCACTTTATCTGATAGCTGGAGCACAGTAAAAGGCCCCAAAAGAAAACAGCCATATGGCCACTGGGCTGGAAGTGCCCAAGCTCTGTGTCGCTCAAGCTCCCCACTGCTGGCCATGGAGGAACCAAAGGTTCTGGGATCTCTTATGGGTAATTTTGACTGGGATGCTCTGCTAAATTCAGCCCTAAATGAGGATTTGAGCCTGAATGAGTGTGGTCCTCTGAGCCCAATACCACAAGATCAGAACCTCATGGTACCTGGCATTCATGTTAATTCCCTGGGGGCCTCTGTCAATACTACAGAAAGTAACATGCTAATAGAAACACAAAAGGACCGTGATGTAGACCTTGACAAAGAGACATTCTTAGCCACAGAATTTTTACAGAGTCCTTGGATAGAAGAAGAAGCGGGGAACCATCCTGATTTTCTTTCAATGTCTACTGTTAACATCAATCAACTCTTTGATCTGGGAGGCTCACTCAGTGATGATCTTGACAGTAAAATTGAATCTCTTCTCTGAATAGTCATCAGTATCTTTTGAGACAGATAATATCTAACCAATACCATTGAAATATTATGAGTGGAGAGAGCTGTTTTATACCAAAGAGTAAAAAATTTTGGTCCATTGCATTTCCATTTTATATATTTTTTTCATATTTTTCATATTTTTTTCATATTATATTTGCATTTTTTTGTTTGTTTGTTTGTTTGTTTATTGGCAAGTGATTTATCAAAAAGCCACTGATCAAAAACTGCCACAACAGTGGGTTCTTCTAAAAGAACTAAAATCTAATTCTTCATGACTGGACTGTGAAACCAGAATTGGACAACAATGAAATTGCAGACAGAAACAGTGCATAAATGAATGGCAAAAATGTAATCTTAACAGTGTAGTTGTTCATTTTAACTAACTGCAGTTACAATTAAGCAATAAATAATTTCTAGCATCTACAAATAAAAAGAAGTTATAAAGGTAATCATGTATTGCAATTGAGGTACCTGCTTGGAAGGAATAAAATAAAATATGCAAATAAACATATATCACAATGATAATACTGGACTCCTAGCTATGCCTAGCTATGAGGTTGCATATACTGAAACTGTTTTCATTCACATTACAACAGAAAAGGTGGATGCAGTCTTTTCATGTCAAATACTAACAATAAAATTGTACATTAACAATAGTATGTATTAGAATGGTGATTTTGGCTGCTTTTTACTTTATATATGCTACCTCTAGGTCAAATTATTCGTAAACATGGAATTAGCTTCCACGGTTATGCTGATGATACACAGTTGTATGTTTCAGGGAAGCCAGAGGACAGACAGCAGCTTAATAAATTTGAGGAATGTGTAAAGGACATTAGACGTTGGATGCTAACTAACTTCCTTTTACTTAATTCTGATAAGACAGAAGTACTTGTATTAGGACCACGTGTAGCTAGAAGTAAGCTTTCTGATCACATAGTAAATCTGGATGGACTTTCTGTTTCATCATGTACAGCAGTAAAAGACCTTGGTGTGATTATAGACTCCAGCCTATCATTTGATGCTCATGTAGATAATATTACTAGGATAGGTTACTAGGATAGATAATATTACTAGGATCTAAGATAAGAAATATAATGTCACTACATGATGCAGAAATATTAGTTCATGCTTTCCTCACCTCTAGACTAGATTACTGAAATGCCTTACTGTCTGGATGTTCCATTAGGAGCATAAACAAACTCCAGTTAGTCCAGAATGCAGCTGCTAGAGTCCTAACTAGAACCAGAAGATACGACCACATCACTCCGATCTTATCAACACTGCATTGGCTCCCAGTGAAATCTTGCATTGATTATAAAATACTATTATTAACCTATAAAGCACTAAATGGCCTCGCGCCACAGTATCTAGGTGACCTTTTGGTTTTCTATGATCCGCCACGCCTACTTAGATCAAAAGATGCACGCTATTCGACGGTACCTCGAATAGCGAAGGCTACAGCAGGGGGAAGAGCTTTCTATTATAGAGCCCCACATTTATGGAACAGCCTTCCAATTAGTGTTTGGGACTCAGAGACAATCTCAGTGTTTACATCTAGGCTTAAAACATATTTGTTTACTCAAGCCTACCCTGACTAGACTTTCTGTTACGCTAAGCACAGTCCTAATAATCTTTTCTCTCCCTCTCTTCTTCTGTCGAGGCACACACGATTTTATGGAGATACTAGAGATCCTGATCCTTTCTGCTCTCCGGACCTGCCTGATCCATTTCAGATGTCCTACCTCTGGATGGAGCTCTCATCTACTCCAATTCCAGATTGCTGGGACTACGGCTGCTTCTAAGGACAAATAGACTTCATATAAATTCATAATTAACTTTTACACACTATCTGTTGTTACCCAGATGAGGATGGGTTCCATTCTGAATCTGGTTCCTCTCAAGGTTTCTTCCTCTTTACATCTTAGGGAGTTTTTCCTTGCCACCGTCGCCTCCGGCTTGCTCAAATTCTTGGGATAAATTCGCACTTTTAATATCTGTATACCGTGTTTATATGTTTCTGTAAAGCTGCTTTGAGACAAGGTCTATTGTAAAATGTGCTATACAAATAAAATTGAATTGAAAAAAAATATGTTTGAACAGGAGCACACAACTGGAAAGAGTGGAAAGAGGGTGACAATTACATAGAGATAAAGAAAAAGAAACACAACAAAGACCATGGCAGCCAGGTTCAAGCTTTGCCATGTGTAATCCTTTTGGCCATGTCTCTACTTTGAATGGGCAAGTCCAGACCTGCTTAGCAACTGGGCGGGAGGCAAGCCAAATTTACTGCAGTATGTCACTAGGCCTCAGTAAAAAAAAGTTTTTAAAAAGTACATAAAAGCTTCCCATATATTATGGCCTTTTTTAAAAAAATCACTTTATTTAAAGGATGCCCTCCAGTAAACAAGCACTTAGACTTCTGCTGAGTATAAAGGTTTAATTTAATTTATTTATTTCTGGGGTGACAAAAACCCCACAAAAGGCCCAAATACTAGATCTAAAGTGGGACCCCCTCAAAGAGCAGCCCAGCCAGAGCTAATTCTAACACAGCGGTAGCCATTCTCAGGACTCTAACCCCAAGTACTGAATTTGCATGGTGCCTGGTCCTCCTGTTAAAGCACATGACTGGAAAAGACAGAGGATGAAGTGAAACAGAAGCTGCGTTTACATGGACAACAATAATCCACTCTTAATCCGATTAAGACCATACTTTGATTAATAAACTACCATGTAAACAGCAATTTTTACTTACCTTAATCTAATTAAGGTCATAATCGAATTAAGCTCTAATTGAAATAAGACAGGTGGAGTACTCCTGTTTTAGTCGCATTATGGACGTGTATTACAGACATGTAAACATCTTAATCACATTATTAAGGTCGTGTGAGAGTTTTCACCGCATTTTGCGACAGGACACGATCACACACAGCAGTTTTATGTTTTACGGCGAACAAGAGAGTTCGGCTGTGTCCCAAACTGCATACTTTCCTACTATAGGCCTGTAGTGGGGAAAAATACATGTATCTCGGCTACTATATAGACGGTAATTACGCGGTTTGAGACGCAGCCCACGGCTTTATGCAGTTGTCTATTTGCACGTATAGCATGAAATATAATTAACTGCACTTAAAGCATTCGTAAAAAAATAAATAAATAAAAACACCCAAAACTGTATACGGTACCATAATAAAAACGAACTGTATGTTGATACGTGAAATTCTGGAGGAACGTCGGACGCCGTGGCGCGGTGAGGTGATGATGCAGGCTGTTAATCTAATTATGTTCTAGAACATGTAAAACGGGAACATGACAGGAGTATTCTAAAAGCAACTCATGTAAACACCTTAATCACATTATTATCTTAATCAGAGTAAGGTCAATAATTAGATTACTGCTGTCCCTGTCCCCCCTGTCCATGTAAATGTAGTCAGAGACTCATATGTGAGCAGCAGAGATGATAGTGAGTGTTCAGATCCAAATCCAGCCCCTCCAGTAAAGGAGGGAAGGAAAAATGACGACGGGCACCTAGACACACAGAAGCGGTATTAGGCGGATATTGACGAATTGGATTCATACTTTTCACACTTTAAGATCTTTAAGATTAACACACTATGGTTTATTAGTCACAGAGAGATATAAGAGCTGAGGAGTGCAGGCTGAGAAACACACACACTCGTACAGTCAAGGGCAGGCGTGCAGACATAACACACACACACACACACACACAGAGGCCAGAAGGAAAGCAGCATATTATAACTTTATAAGAATAATAAAAGGATATATAAGAACATTAATAAAATAAATAAAATACATGAACACTATAACTTTATAAGAATAATAAAAGGAGTATTAAGATATTATAAGGATAATATAATGATATTATGAAGTATGGAGTACAGTAAAACACTTGCAGTATAACCATATATGAAACAGAAATGTAGAGCAAATAAATTCTAAACCAGAAATACAGAAAAATGTGAAAGAAACTTGCTCATAATATACTTGGAGGTGGGGAAGAGTCTTGTCTCACAGGAACAAGTCAGGAGTAATACAGACGAAGGCCTTAATTTTTAAGAGAAAACCAAGAGGGGCCATTTATAAGGATAGTTGAGTCACGTTGCACCCGCGAGATAACTGTGAGACCAAGGTCTCTCCGAAATGTTGTGTCTCGTACCTCTTTCAAACCTAATGGTGGTTGGAAAAGGCTCTTTCCAAAACATACTGGTAATTTTGATAAGCCCTTTCTAAAACAGAATGGTATTTTTGATAAGCTCTTTCTAAAAAATAATGGTATTCTTTGTGTAGAACACTGTATAAATGAAGGAGCCTCAGCTCCAGGTGTGAGATCACTTCTGAGAATTCTGATCGGTGTGGATCTCGTGTGGTGGACGGAACCAATAAATCTGGAACCTTGCTTCTTCTCACTCACGGCTGGTGTCTTATTTTTCTATCTCCAACTGGGTTTGCAGATGTGAGTATTTGCTTCTATGTTGAATTTTTAAGTGTCTTCAGGTAATAGGCTAAATTTGAGCCAGCAGTATACTGCAAGAAGTAGAAGTGCCCAATCTGTTCCTGTGGGGTGATCTTTAGCCTCATGCATGGGATCAGACAAACACTTACTAACTGAGCCAGACCTTAAAGGCTAGACACAGTAGAAAGAGAGAAAGAAAGTAGGGGTATACTCCCCACCAACCCCATCACCACCTCCACTACATACAAACAGCAAAAGGACTCATTCAGTGAATATGCTAGAGCATTTTACAAAAATATCATTCTAATAAGGGTGGAATATTGTTACTTCACACTCAGCAGTGTGTTGCCCTTACTCAATTGTGTATTGTTCACTTGACAAATTTTGTATTAGCAGATCTAAGAGCACAGGTGAATTGTTGTAATTACACACTCCATGCTAGGCCAGAGTGTAATCATGTAGGTCCGTATATCAGTCCGTGTACATTCCCAGCAGGCACACGACCAACCTTCAACATTGAAATATGGTTAAAATAATGTCAGTTGTCGTTTCAACGTTGAAACAACGATTTATGGTAAATAGTTGCAGAAAGGTAAAAAAATACTTATAAATCAAGGTTGAAATTTTCCCAAGATCTGTATGTTGAATCAACATAATGTTTTCAACAACATAGAAGTTGTATTTTAAATTATTATTTTAAAATACAAAAAAACATTGATAATAATAATAATAATAATAATAATAATAATACATTGTAGCTGAGTATGATTAGATATACAATTACTTTAGATAAAGAAATCTCACATAAAAATATAAATATTATCGAGGCCATCTTACAACACAGACGTCACTATAGACTTCCGAGCTGTATTGTCTGGAACTTTCCATGACCTGGAGGCGTAATCTCGCGAGATCACACGAGACTGTAGCATTGTGACGTGTCTGCACTTGCTTGAAGCGTGGCAATCTGCGTAGTGCCAAAACAGCCAATGAGATCAAGAAGGTAAATCAATATTTGTAACTAGTGATGGGAGAAACAAAGCTTTTCAATTGAACCAAATGCTTCGAAAAATAATTTAGTGTTTCGAAGCACTCCAAACACCACACTCTGGCGCCACCTGCTGGTGAAAACCTTGTAAAAGTAACGAGAACTAAGTCCAAACATAATGACACCTTTTACAAAACAATTTCAAATGTCTTCATCAAAGTGTAATGTTTTAAACATAATTTACAGATAAATAAGTACCATTAAATATTAGTGCTACTATTGTGTATTTTTAGTTACAGGATTGGCTAATCAGGCCATTTATACACAATTAACGATCACTTCCTTTTTCAATTATACACACATGGGTTTGTCATTAAAGCTGTCTATAAAAACTAGCAGTCAGTGTGAAAGTGTTATCAGTCAGGAGAAGGAGGCTGTTGGAATAGTGGTTTAATCGTTTCCATTAGTTCTGTTTTTGTCCAGATATTATTTGTCTCAATATGATATGAATCTCGATATTATTATTTTTATTTATTTTTATTTATTTATTTTTTTTACACATTTTGTTTTAAACTATATAGGCCTGTTTGTAAAAGGGAAATGATGTGACTGTATGACAAGAAACAATCAGACAGAAATAAGGGTGTTTTGAGCGCAGGTGTTGCAACATCTTGACGCTGGTTGCTGGTCACAAATCACACACCTCACAAGGTTGTTTTGGAGGTTGTCAAAATGGTCCCATACAATAGACCTTGGTCTTTTTACATCACTTGAAGTTGAAATGTATATCAAAATGCAAAACTGTCCAAATTCTCTCTCGCCACAACATCCATCCAGGGGCACCGCTAGGGTTTCTCGGCCCCCTTGCTAATTTGCACCCTGGGCCCCATTCCTCAACTTTATGCACCTGCTGTTTGTCATCCAGCTTTGCTAAAACATACAACTGTGTGTCATCAGCATAACAGTGGAAGCTAATTCCATGTTTACGAATAAATTTTCCCCGAGGTAGCATATACAAAGTTAAAAGCAGTGGGCCTAAAACAGAACCTCATGCAACACCACATTTAACCTCGCTATGCACGGAGAAATCACCATTTACATTTACGAACTGACAGCGATCGGTTAAATACATAACATAAAAACTTAAATCAGCTTATTTTTTGAAAAACTGTGTGACTACCTGTCTTACCCGTCTTGTCCTCTGCTCTTTTTCAGGTTTTTCTTTCCTCTTTTGGTATCCTGATTTTGTTTACATCATCTCTTGCCATCTGCCTAAGGCATTTAATGACTCACATCTGTGAAGTGCAGCCTTTCTGAATAATCCGCAAACATCTTTAGGGGACACACACATGCTCTTGGCACAGTCTGAGTTTCACAGATTCAGCCAGCATACCGTCAACACCAGGTCCTTCAGCTCCACCTACCCGTTCACAATCACCTGAATGCTAACCTACCACACCTGTAGCACCCTAATCAGGAACTATTCATAAGCACACCGCTATCATGCACCTGTTGTCTGGTCTCGTTCCACCTTTATGCACCTGCTGTTTGTCATCCAGCTTTGCTAAAACATACAACTGTGTGTCATCAGCATAACAATGGAAGCTAATTCCATGGTTACGAAGAATTTGACCCAGAGGTAGCATATATAAAGTTAAAAGCAGTGGGCTTAAAACAGAACCTCGTGGAACATCAAATTTAACCTCGGTATACATGGAGAAATCACCATTTACATCTACGAACTGACAGCGATCGGTCAAATGCATAACATAAAACTAAAATCAGCTTATTTTTTGAAAAACTGTGTGACTAGCTGTCTTACCCATATTGCTCTCTCCTCTTCTTCATGTTTTTCTTTTCTCTTTTGGTATCCTGATTTTGTCTGCACCTTCTATTGCCATCTGCCTAATGCATGTAATGACTCACATCTCTGAAGTGTAGCCTTTCTGAATAATCCGCGAATGTCTTAAGGGGACACACATATGCTCTTGGCACAGTCTGAGAGTCACAGATTCAGCCAGCATACCGTCAATACCAGGTCCTTCAGCTCCACCTACCCATTCACAATCGCTTGAGGGCTAACCTACCACACCTGTAGCACCCTAATCAGGAACTATTCATAAGCACACCACTATCACGCACCTGTTGTCTGGTCTCGTTCCACCTCATCGGCCATGGCACCGTGCTATCGAGTTGGTACCTGCCGCCACATTACCCAAAGGTAAAATTTACTCACTTTCGATCCTGGAAATGAAGGCCATAGAACAGTACATTGAGGAAGCACTTAAACAGGGATTCATTCAACCATCCAGAACCCTTGCCACTTCAAGCTTCTTCTTCATGGTCAAAAAAGATCAAGGGCTCCACCCATACATTGATTACAAGCCTCTCAATGAGCAAAGTATTAAATATCATTATTCTCTTCCCCTGGACACAGCAGCCCTAGAGCAACGATGGGACGCTCACATCTTCTCAAAGTTGGACCTACAAAAAGTGCATATAATCTCATCCCAATACGGAAGGGTCACAACCCTGTACATACCATAGCATGTGTCAGAACGTGCGTTGCTACATATTTTCCCCATATTTTATTTTATTTTTTACAGCTTCTATAACTTTCAAAGTTTTAATCAATTTAACCTGCTATGAAAATCAAGTGAATATGCATTCTCGTGCACAGACAGAAAAGGTTCAATGTGTGCCAAATGTCTAGACATTCAATTAATCATATAACCTATAGGTTCAGTAGAGCAAAAAGAGTTTCCCTGTGTGGGTGAGCACCTGATAACAAAGAGAACTGTGAAGTGAGGTATGAACAAACCAGCTGGCACGATGTACAACGCTACTTCCATCAAATCTATGAATTATTCCAAAAAATTTGAAGAAACAAAGAAACAGCAAAAATAAAAGTAAGGCTACAAGATCTCTTCTGAGATCGTCAATATACTACTTGAGCAGAAACTCCACCTTCCCCAAGACTCCTCCCATATGATATATAAATGAGTCTGACTACATATCAAGTCAAAGAGTTTTGGGCATCAACAAGCAATATGGCTTGTGAACT
Organism: Ictalurus punctatus; assembly: GCF_001660625.3. Classification (NCBI taxonomy): domain Eukaryota; kingdom Metazoa; phylum Chordata; class Actinopteri; order Siluriformes; family Ictaluridae; genus Ictalurus; species Ictalurus punctatus. The sequence continues at coordinate 13,394,923 of NC_030417.2, read as the reverse complement.
CAGTCCTGTTTTCTACAACTCTGATGCTACCCTAGATGATGATGTGACCAGTTCAGGTTTTGAAGACGGCGAAAACCTACATAAACCAGTATCTACAAAGTTTAAAAGAAACAAGGTTTATGTAAAGAACATCAATGAACAGTGGCAAGCTGATTTAGTCGATATGAGCAACCTGTCAGAGATTAATGACAACGCAAAATATATGATAACGTGAATAGATATTTTATCCAAATATGCCTGGGTACGTGTGTTATGAAACAAGACTTGACTAAAGCCTTGATTCCATTCTAAAGGAAGGTAGAGCCCCCCAAAAACTACAAACTGATCAAGGGGAGGACTTTTTTAACAAAAATTTTCTGGAACTCAGATTTCAACAACCACTTCCAAGCACAGTGAATCTAATTGTGTTCGCCAGTTTCGACAGTATTCTAGAACTAAACAATCGAAAAAACGTGCTCATCGATTACCAGTAACGCATGGATACCAGAGAAATAACAGAGGTTTTGAGAAGTTGTCCTGAAATAGAAAAAATGTTTCACGGCATGATGGCCTGTGACGAGCTACCTATGAGTACACTGAGAAAATTTCCTGCTTTGTTCATTGTAAACACACATCCAAGACACATGCCGGGTGAGCACTGGCTAGCTTTATGCCTTAATGACAAAACCACCAGAGAATTGTATTATTTTTTGATAAAGAACTGTTGCAAAATAAAATATAACCCTGTATAAATTCAAAACTTTACTTCAGTTTGCTGCAGGCAACACCGTGTGTTTTTTTCTGTGTCACAAAGCTAAAGGTTATTCATTTAACCTTATTATGTCTATGTATAGCAAAGATTTAAATAGAAATAATAATGCTGTTGTGTCTTTTGTTTAAAAAAAATGTACCCTAGAATAAATATAAGCATTAATTTACTTGTGTACAATGTGTGAACTCTCTAGATATGTTTCATTTGCATGCGTAGTGGAATATTAAATGATGACCCTTCACAAGAAAATTGTTAAACAATAGTTATTTTATTGTAATAAAGGGTAACAGAATATAACATCTGTTGTCCCTCGTCATTTCAAAAACCAAACCAGTCAGAACAGTTAAAAACGGGAGATTTGAGAACTAGCTCAGAATCCTACTCTTTGTTTTTTTTTTTTGGTTTTTTTTTTTGGGGGGGGGGGGGGGGGGGGGGGGGACGACGACGACAAGGTGAGAGGTATCTTTATGTGGCATTCCCAAGTGGAGGTAAACGTTTAGCCCAAATTTAGTAAATCCAACTACGCCACCCTGGGGGAGAACCAGGGAAATACTCCCAAATAAAGGCACACAGAAGTTTTACCACTTGGGGCAAGGAACATGAGAATGAGACATGAGTATGAATATAAAAATAATATTTTATTATGACACTTAAACATCATTAAAACTTAACATACAAATTTAAAATTTCTCTCCCATGAAGCACAATAAAGATTTTTAAAACTGAGCACTTCTCCAGGCCCATGCTTGGCAGGGACAAGGCAGGCCAGCTACAGCTCGGGAGTTCATCCAAACCCACTGCAAGTCACACCAAAAATCATCAAAACACTACCTACACCATAAGGAAGTTGCTGTTTTGGGACACTGAGCACACTGTGAAGCACACTGTGAAGCACACACCACCCAATAAATGCAGCTAGCCTCCCCTGTCCCAGCAAGACTCACTGACTCCTGGAGAGGAAGAAGACACCAGTTAACCTAAAATTACACAGACACTAAACAATAAACAAAGAGAAACAAACTACAGACACCATGGGGTGGTGGCTAGATCACTCAGGCCCACTGACACCACCACATGAAATAGAGGCAGTTAACAGCACCCAAGCAGAACCAGAATTATGGTAGACAGTACAAATAAAAAAATATAGCCACTATAGCATGCAGACAATAAAGCACAACATACACCCTCTCAGTAGTAAGGTGGATGTGTGGAAAAACAAACCTGAAACAGGTTTGAGGCTGGAAAACACTAATTTACTACTTAGCCTCTCATACTATAAGTGGTTGCAGAACAAACCAAACATACATCCAAAACAGATCGGGTGGAACAAAACAGTAAATAAAGCAAACACACTGAAGCAAAGCAAAACAGCAGCGGCGTCACATGTAGCATCTTCGGCTAGAGATTGTCTTAGAGAAGACTTAGATGCTCAACTCCCAACTCTCACCTTAACACAAAGATCGGAGTGTCAACCTAAATCTACCAAGTCCCAATGTGAAAAAGGGAGAGGTGCACTTACCATTGGGTTGAACAAACACCAGACGCTAAGACTGGCATAAAGTTAGTTTGACGTTGGACGTTCGATATTTGCAGATATGCGGAAATTAAGGGACCGTCTCTAAAGTTACATCCGACATCGTTATACACTGTGGCGACAGGCACAGGAAACAAAGATCGCATCTGCCGCGGTGGCGCTGAAGAGACAGCTCCGCTTCAGCACCACCAATGGTTTGGACGGCCAGAGAGCACGTGGTAGTGGGGCGGGGCCGCCGACACACCGCAGCTCGTGAATGGTGCACCACGTGGACGAATTCCACCATCCAGCAGGCGAGGGGAGAATATAAAAGGGCGATATTCCACTCGCAAGTGGAGAGAAGAATCTCCGAGCATGTGCGCAAGCATCTGGCGTGTGTTAGGCGATTGTTACGACACGTGCATGTTCGCTAATCGCTGTTGTGTGTTTTTCTGGTTTTGACGAGTCTGACACGGGTGTAGGCTCCACCCCCTGGCTGTAACCACAGACAGCTGAGACCCTCTACGCCCGATTGCACTTCAACACACAAGCGCGTGTGCACGAACCCGCACTCACCTCACCATCTGTCTTAAATAAAGATCCCTCCACGAACCACACTAAAACGGCCTCCTGTGTGTCTGTGCTCTGCCCACCGCGGGGTAAATTCCCTACACTGGTGGAGGATGCGGGTATTGAGCGCAGACATACTCACTTGATCTTCGAACAAGTCGCCCACCAAGAAGGCTGGGGCATGGAAGCCTGGCCGCGCATCCTCGGCCCATTGCTCTCTGGAGAAGCCAGTACCGCATACTACACACTCTCTCTGGAGGACGTGGCAGACTACGGAGAGGTAAAGAAGGAGATCTTAGCATGGTATGGCAGAACTTCCTACCGAGCGACAGCGGACTTCCATCGGTGGAGCTACCGGCCGGGGGCCCAGCCCTGTGGTCAAATGATCAACCTTCTGCACCTCACCAAACGGTGGCTCCACCCTGACCAATGCACCACCACCGAGGTGGCAGAAAAGGTGGTCATGGACCGGTTCCTGAGAGCTCTGGCAGCCCCAGAGCGCCGAGCCATGGGAACGTGTGTGCCTGGAACCCCCAAGGAGCTGCTAAATGCCCTAGAACTCGCCCTGTGACCGCCTGAAGCATTGCTGGGCCCAGGTGCGGCAGATTGACGGGGTCATCCAAAACCCAGAACACAGGCTACCCACCTCCTACTTTCTAGTCAGGGGAGGTCTGCTATACCACCGAACCCAGCACAGAGGAGAAAACATGGACCTCCTGGTAATCCCCAAGACCCGAACCCAAACACTGTTGCACCTGGCCCATACCCATCCGCTTGGCGGCCACCTGGGGGCCCGAAGCACCGGGGAAAAACTGAAGGACCACTTCACCTGGCCGAGGACGGACGCAGAGGTCTGGGCCTTTTGTCAACGGTGCCCTCAGTGTCAGCGTACTGCCCCCAGGAAGCCCCCACCAGCACCCCAATCCCACTTCCCATCATCAGCATCCCCTTCGAAAGGATCGGCGTGGACCTCGTAGGGCCGCTATCCAAGTCCACCCAGGGCCACGAGTACATACTCGTCATCATGGACTACGCCACCCGGTACCCTGAGGCGGTGCAACTGCGCAAAGCCACCTCCCACAACATCGCCAGAGAACTGGTACTCCTGTTCAGTCCTGTGGGGATCCTAAAGGACATTCTGACCGACCAAGGTACACCTTTTGTATCCAAACTAACGTCTGATCAGTATCGGCTATTACAGGTGAAACACCTCAAGACGTCGGTCTACCACCTGCAAACCGATGGACTGGTTGAGAGATTCAACCAGACGCTAAAACAGATGTTACGCCGGGTGGTAGATGAGGAAGGAAGGAACTGGGACCTCCTCTTTCCCTACATGCTCTTCGCCGTCCGGGAGTGCCCCCAGGCGTCCACGGGCTTCACCCCCTTTGAGCTCCTCTTCGGACGGCAACCTCGAGGACTGCTGGACGTGGCCCGCAAAGCGTGGGAGGAGCAACCGTCCCCATTCCTCTCGGTCATCGACTACGTGCAAGAGATGCAAGAGAAGATTGACCGGGTAACTCCAATAGTTCAGGAGCACATGTGAGCCACCCAGGAAGAACAGAAAAGAGTGTACAACTGTCCCAGACAGCCTCGAGAGTTCCAACTGGGCGATCGGGTGCTCCTACTAAGGCCCAGCAGCTCCTGCAAGTTCCTGGCCCGGTGGCAAGGCCCGTACACAGTCCTCGAGCGAAAAGGCCCCGTAAACTACAGCCTGCAGCAGCCCCGTAAGCGAGCAGAGGAAAAAACTCTACCACGTGAATCTGCTGAAGAAGTGGGTAGAAGCGACACTGGTAGTATCTGCATATGCGGCTCTAGGCACAGATCACGGCAAGGGAACCTTGGTAGAATTGGGGGAAGATCGTACCCCGGCACAAAGACAGGAGCTAACAGAGTTGGTGGACCAATTCTCTGATATGTTTTCTACCTCCCCAGGAATGACACAGCTGGTCCACCACCAGATCAAGACCCGTCCAGGAGTAGTGCTAAGACAGCGGCCCTACTGTGTCCCAGAGGCCCGGCGCAAGGCGATCGAGGAAGATGTTGGCCAAATGCTGCGAGACCACATCATAGAGGAGTCCAACAGCCCTGGTCCAGCCCCATCGTCGTCCTGCTGAAGCCGGATGGAAGTATGCGGCTTTGTAATGACTTCCGGAAGCTGAACCAGGTCTCAGAGTTCGATAGCTATCCCCTCCCCCGGGTGGACGACCTCGTGGAGCGACTGGGGAGGGCCCGATTCATATCTACCCTGGACCTAACGAAAGGCTACTGGCAAGTTGCGCTGGCACCGGACGCGAGACCGAAGACAGTGAGCCACCAGTCACTGGCAGTATCGGGTTCTCCGCTTTGGGCTACACTGGGTGCCCGCAATGTTCCAGTGGCTAATGGACATTGTCCTGCGACCCCACCGTATGTTTGCAGCCGCCTACCTAGACGACGTAGTCATCCACTCCTCTACTTGGTCGGACCACCTGTTCCACCTGGGGGACTTTCTGAAGGAACTCCGGAAGGCTGGGCTGTCAGCCAACCCCAAGAAATGCCACCTAGGGCTGACCAAGGCACAGTACCCGGGCTACCGTATTGGCCGGGGTATGTTGAAGCCACAGGCGAAGAAAATCGAGGCAGTGAAGGACTACCCCCGGCCCACATCAAAGAAACAGGTACGTGCCTTCTTTGGGTTGGCAGGGTATTACCGCAGGTTCTTGCCTAACTTCTCCTCTATAGCTTCCCCCCTCTCAGACCTTATGAAGAAGGGCCAGCCGGACCGGGTGAAATGGTCTGCAGAGGCAGAGCAGGCATTCCAAGCCCTAAAGGAGGCCCTCACCAGCACCCCAATGCTACGCAACCCAGACTTCACCTTCCCATTCACCGTACACAAAGATGCCTACGAGACCGGGCTGGGCACTGTTCTCTCGCAGACCTTCGACAGGGAGAAACACCCGGTCCTCTACATCAGTCAAAAGTTGTCCCCAGCTGACAGGAAGTATGCGGCTGTAGAAAGAGAGACCCTGGCGATAAAGCGGGCCATCAAAGAGCTGCGATACTACCTAGCCAGTCTGCACTTCGTCCTGGTGACAGACCATGCCCCACTGCAGTGGATGGCAAAGGCCAAGGACACTAATGCCAGGGTAACCCGATGGTTCCTCTTGTTGCAGGATTTCTCTTTCCAGGTCCAGCACCGGGCGGGGACCCACCATGGGAATGCAGATGGCCTCTCGCGACGGAATGCACTGTGGGCCCGACACATGACAGCAGTGGGCTCGGAGCCGAGGGGGGGTACTGTGGCAACAGGCCGGTGCACAGGAAACAAAGATTGCTTCTCCCGCAACTGCTTTGTTGGCACTGAAGAGACAGTTCCACTTCAGCACCACCAATGTTTTGGACGGCCAGAGAGCACGTGGTGGCGGGGCGGGGCCGCCGATACACCCACCGCTTGTGAATGGTGCACTATGCGGAAAGAATTCCACCATCCAGCGTGTGAGGGGAGAATGTAAAAGGGCAATATTCCACTTGCAAAAGAAGAGGAGGATCTCCGAGCATGTGCGCAAGTATCTGGCATGTGTTAGGCGATATTTTGCGACACGTGCATGTCCACTAATTGCTGCTGTGTGTTTTTCTGGTTTTCAGATGAATCCAACGCAAGTGAAGGCCCCCCTTCACTGGCCCCTGGCTGTAACCGAAGACGGCTGAGACCCTCACCGCCCGATTGCACATCGACACACACACGGGCACCCGCACTCCATCTTAAATAAAGATCCCTCCACGAACAACACTAAAATGGCCTCCTGTGTGTCTGTGCTTCGCCCACCGCGGGCTAAATTCCCTTCAATACGTGTGTGTGTGTGTGTGTGTGTGTGTGTATATATATATATATATATATATATATATATATATATATATATATATATATACATACACACACACACACACACACACACACATAGGCCGATGGCCTCTCTGCAATTGGCAACAGTACATTCACGTCCCTGGGCTCGTTCGGCAATATCTGTAACATAAATATCAACAAAAACATTCAGCCTTGGAATGCAATAACAGAAAATGTCTGAAATTTCTGAAGGCAAAACTTTCTTTTCAAGAGTTTACAAAAGGAGGCATATACTGTCATGTATACATTTTTTATCCTTCATACTCGCAGTGTACAAGGCGATACACTTCATGCTCAGTCAAAGCCAGCTTCCCACCTTTTGACCCTTTCAACGAAAACATACACCACAGGCTGTTCTCCCCGATTCTTTGGAGAATGGAGCGAACTCTATATCCAATGCTGCTCTCCCTCATTGTCTCAAGTAAGCACGCTACAAGAAATTCAAATAAAAAAAATCTCTGGAATACATGGTCCAACACAATTCTTTCATTTAGTCACATAGGATGTATGACATCATTTTGATATTATGATCAAAAACTTCAGTTCATGTAAACATATAGATTTATTATTCTGAGATTTATTATTATTATTATTATTATTATTATTATTATTATTATTCTGAGTCAAACTCTGGGTGAACAGTAAATAGGGTGACTTACAAAACAGTTGCGAAGTTTTTTGCTATTCTTCAGTTGTTTGTTATTGTTCAGTTGCAAACATACAACTGTGTATCGTCAGGATAACAGTGGAAGCTAATTCAATGTTTACGAATAACTTGACCTAGAGGTAGCATATATAAAGTAAAAAGCAGTGAGCCTAAAACAGAACCTTGTGGAACACCAAGTTTAACCTCGGTATGTCTCGATTTACATCTACGAATTGATAACGATCGGTCAAATAAGACCTGAGCCAGGAGAGGAGGAGAGGACTGTTCCCTTAATGCCAACAACATTTACTAATCTATCAAGGAGAATAGTATGATCTATAGTATCAAAAGCTCCACTAAGGTCAAGTAACACAAGCAGCAAGACACAACCCTGATCAGAGGCCAGTAGTAGGTCATTTACGACTTTAACTAATGCTGTCTCTGTGCTATGATGAGGTCTAAATCCTGACTGATACATTTCACGAATGCTATTCCTATGCAAGTATAAGCATAACTGCTGTGCTACAACCTTTTCTAAAATCTTGGAGATGAAGGGGAGATTTGATATAGGTCTATAGCTGGACAGTTGAGAGTGGTCAAGGTCAGGTTTTTTAATCAGGGGTTTAATAACTGCTAATTTAAGTGATTTGGGTACATAGCCAGTGCTAAGGGAAGAATTGATTATATTTAAAAGTGGTTCAATTACTCCAGGACAAATCTGTTTAAAGAAACATGTAGGTAAAGGATCGAGTATGCAATTTGATGAATTCGCTGAAGAAATGAATGTAGCTAGTTCGGTCTCTCTAAGGGGAGTAAAACATTCTAAACTTTGAGCTGATGTTGCTATATTATCATCTACAGGGTTAGTTATAATACTGTCTGGTTTTAATTTAATAGCCTGAATTTCACATCTAATATTTTCAACTTTACCAATGAAAAAATCCATGAAATCTTCACTGCTATGTAATGATTGAGGGCTTCTTTCTGTAGTGGTTTTATTCCTAGTTAATTTTGCTACTGTGAATTCTATGTGAAATAGAAATCTAGAATTGTTTTTGTTATCTCCTATTAAGGTGGAGAGAGAGACTTTTCTAGCATCGCTAAGAGATTTTCTATAGTTCAGTAGACTCTCCTTCCATGCTGTCTGAAATATTACCAATTTGGTTTGACTCCATTTACGTTCTAATTGTCGAGTGGTCTCTTTTAAGGTACGCATTTTATCGTTAAACCAGGGTACTAGTTTTTTCTCTTTAGTTAATTTTCTTTTGAGTGGAGCCACTCTTGTCTAGCGTCTAGCGGAGTGTTGACTAAGCATTCAATCACCTGATCGAGTTCTATCGGATCAGACGGTGATCCAAATCTAATTGATGTCTCTGGGAGGTTGTTTATGAAGCTCGAAGCAGTAGCTGATGTGAAAGTATGTTTTATGCGGTAGCGAGGCGGGGTGGAAATATTATGATCAATACATATTATGAACGAGTTAATAGTCTGAGACAACTTCAGACTGTGGAAAAATTACAATATTTTCTATATTTAATCTGTATGTTAGTATGAGGTCAAGAGTGTGACCACCATTATGAGTAGGTCCGATTACGTTCTGATTAATTCCTACTGAATCGAATATGGACACAACCGCTGTTCTCAGAGGGTCTTCTGGGTTATCAAAGTGAATATTAAAATCACAGACGATTAATGCTTTATCTACAGAAACAACCAGGTTTTAGATAAACTCTGTAAATTCACTAAGAAATTCAGTATATGGCCCTTCGGGTCTGTAAATCATAATTAGGGGAATTGACATTTTTTGTGGCTACATAATTTATACTGGTATAAAAAATTTTATTCTTTTGAAATTCATGACTAGGTTTTTGTGTGACGCCTAGATTTTGACTATGGATGAGACCAACACCTCCTCCTCTACCAGTTGAACAAGGCTGATGTATCCAGGAGGACTGGTTTCATTTAATGCTATGTACTCGTCTGGTTGAATACAAATTTCCGTTAAACACATTAAATTACATTCCTGATCAGTAATGATTTAGTTAACAATAAGAGGCTTAGACCCAAGAGATCTAATGTTTAATAGTCCTAGCTTCAGATTAAAGGTGCTGTATGTGCATTTAGTATGATCTAATTTTATGTTAATTAGGTTACTAAAACAAACATTCCAAAATTTTCTATGTATTTGTATAGCTTGGGGAATAGACAGTCTCTATAGTATGTATTACAAGTGTTGAACTATTAATTGAACATTGCATATGATGAACGTTGTTATTGTAGGAAGATGTACTTATGGTAGGCAGTCACTTGGTGTGTAGTGCCTTGGAGGTGTTGTCGGACAGCAGTTCCGGTACGAGGCTGCTGGGGTGCAGGGCATCAGGATGAAACAACCTAGGACGCTCCCAGAACAGGTTCCAGTTATTAACAAACAGCAGATTCTGTTCATTACACCAGTGGTTTTCAATATGGGGGCCACCAGGGGGGCCTCAACAATTTGGTGTGAAAATTAAATAAATACATCATATAGTAATGCATATATAAAAAAACATGTTATTTCTACCAATACATATTAAAATCACATTTGCTATACCTAACTTTCTAATTGCTAAACAGACAAAACATCAACATAAAGAAGGGGGATATATTCAGAAGTCTGTATTTTTAATGTGTTTTAAAGACAAAAGGGGGGCCTCGATCAAATGTTAATGCTATTTGGGGGGGCCTTGCCCTGGAAAAGTTTAGGAACCCCTGCATTACACCAAGAAACTAATCAGTCATTCAAAGCAAGGAGTCTACTGAACTTTTCAGCTCCACGTCTGTATGAGGGAAGAGGTCCAGAGACGATGATCTTCGTGGTGGGTGATCTGCCTCATACCGTTTCAATCAGGCTGGCCCTCTTCAGAACCCCTGTCTGCCGCAGCCTGATGTTGTTTCCCCCCGCATGCAGCATGACTGCTCCAATGCGCTTGTCCTTCTTCAGGATCCCGGGTACCTGCGCAGCAACATCAAGGACACGAGCACCAGAAAAACAATGTGTGTGCACCTTACCCTTTGTTGAAGCGACGTGGATGTTTCGCACAATGGAGTCCCCAACCATCACAGCGTTTGGTCTGGTCTGACGGAGAGGGGCGAAGCGGTTCCTGGTTGGGATCTCGAACACCGGAGGTGGAGAGGTCATCGCCCGGGGTATGGCTCTCGCCTTTCGCTGCTGGTGCACCCAAGGTTCGTGGTGTGTCGGCGCCGGTGTGATGGAGACCTCGGCTGGAAAAGTCTTGGGTGCACGGTCCCTGCACAGAGAAACACATGGCATAGAGGGACTGGGAGTGGTAATACCACGCTGCGTGCTTACCTTAGATGTGTAGGCAGAAGCAGAAGATGTTTCCAGCACGGTTCTTCGCTCCAGCAGCTGGGTCTGCTTGTCGAGTAGGTCACGGATCTGTTTTTCCACATCCTCCAGTTCCAGCAGCACCATGTGCAGCTCAAGCGAGTCCTCATCTGCACTCAAAAGCGGAGAAACAACAGACATATTTGCTTTAAAAAACAGCTGTAAATGAGATAAATGTGAAATGTAAACAAGGCTAGCGGTAAGGTGATGCTAGTGGGCTACAAGCTAGTCATGGATGTTTGTAAGAACCAATAAAACAGTGACAGCGCAACGTTACGATTGTTTTATCTAAAGTAGTATCAGTGATATTTGTAAACGTTCTAAAGGTAAAAATAAGTAAAATTTTAAAGTATAGAGATTAGAAGTATAGAGATTAGACACTGCTTCTTGCGACACCAAATTCAGACCTGCGACACACTCAGATCCTCTAACTCCATGAGAGTTTTGAGAGGCCGTGGTAAGAGCTACAATATGAACAAACATTGAGCTACAATATGAACAAACTATTTATCAAAAACAGAATACATCTTTTATGTGACAAACTGTCATGCATCTGACCTATGAATATTCACAAAAATAGCACAAAGTACTCACAAAGAACACACAGGGGTGGACACCAGAAAGGAGTCAATCTCTGTGAAAACTCCACTGCCATCTAGGCCATTGAATGTCTGGTTATCCAGTGGAGTAGGGTGAATGTCCACCTCATTCATAAAAGTCATACATATCAGAAAACAGTAAGCTTTCAATCTCAATGGTTAATATTCAAACAAGAGCTCATAAAGACTGTGGAAAGGTATTTTTGGTAATTTTTATGATACTCGCCTATTTAGTATGTGTGTAGTACTGGAAACTCATGAAAAACAGTTTTTCTGAATTATACCCCTCAGAATTAACACACTGAGGCACACAGCAATAAAGTGAAGAGCTGATTTAATGTCTTTGGTAAGAAAACCTTCTCTGTTAAATGGTTAAAACGCTCATTCTAATGACAAACAACTTCTTAACAAGTCATATAAAACACTTCTCTCAGACAGCGGCAGCAGTAACGCGTGCTCTCATAGCCCCAAAGGTAAGACAGACAGTGCCATCTTGTGTACCTAACCGACTGAACTTCAGCTAGACGCAAGCTAGTGTTAATATGTTCACTAATATGTTCAACTTTAAAAAGCATGCAAATAATCAGTTATTTACAACTTCCTACAAAATCCTGTGATTTAATGTACGGTTTTGTATGCAAGAGATTTCGTATTCCCCTAAAAAATGAAATAAAAATAAATCTTAGTGAACAATCACATCTAGATATATTTCTTTGAAATTACACAGCAGTAACTTCATTAATCAGTAATGGCTTTCAAGTATATAGCGTTATAAGTAATATAGCATTTCAAGAATGTTAACATTGTTCAAGCTCCTTTTCTACATATATTCGACATTGATGATTTTTTTTGTCATGATCAAGCCCCTTTTCTACTAACTGTAGCTTTCATTTAAATGGCAGGGGTTCACTTGACTTCGTCGAAAGCGTGTTTGCGTGGAATATGCATAAATAAATATAATATACATACATACATACATACATGCACACACAATATATACATATATACATACATACATATATACATATGAATATATATATATATAAAATATACATATATGAATATTAGGGATGCAGCGAATGCGACCGAAAATAGCAAGAAAGAAAGCACTTTCGGTGTTAAGTGAAAAGGCCGAATAAATTTGACCGAACAATGACGTGTTTGATGACACGCCAAATAGCCTAGCTACCAGAGAGAGACGCGTAAATTTCACGACCTCCACTTCCAGCAGCACGCTCGGAGCGATGAGGGGGCATGCTCATGCACGAGCTATGTGCACGATCGCATGCTCTTCGGATGTTGACAACCATGACATTGTTTACTGTGGACACGTACGTTTGTTTTGTTTCTGTTCCGGAATATTCTGTCACGTCGTGAGACGTAAGGGAGTAGAGTACAGAAGCAGGTAAATACGTATTTATTTAAGGGAACAGAACATTAACAACGTATCTAACTATTCTATATCTACTCTAATACACCGCGATGTGTACAGGCACTCAAGTGGTATATATGCCGAATATAATCAGCCGTATATAACCGAATAGAACCATTTTTTGCACTCTTGTCAATGCACTTTTTTGTTGTAGACTACAGAGTGTTACATTCTTTAAGCAGTCAGTTATAGGTCTAACATAGGCTATTCAAGGGGGGCTCAAAGATGACCACATAAAAATATTTTTATTTTACTAATTTATTTATTTAAAGTTATATTGTGCCTTGTTGGTAGCCTATGCCTGCTGGAATTAAAACAATTATTTTTTCTTTGAAAAGCAAGACAAAATAGTAAAAAGCACATTTTGACTATTTAATTTATGCAATGGTGAAAAAAATGGTAAAATAAATGGAAAAAACACGAAAAAACGTGTTCGGTATTCGGCCAAGTTTTTCATTATATTCGGTTTCGGCTTCGGCCAAGAATTTTCATTTCGGTGCATCCCTAGCGAATATATATACACACATATATAAATATAATATACAACATAATATATACACACATATGTATGTGTAATTACATACATATATACACACATATATATATATATATATATATATATATATTTCACACACGTATGAAATATATATAAAATACACACACACATATATAAAATATACACATACATAAAATATACATACATATGTATGTGTGTATGTATATGCATGTATGTATATTTTGTGTATATTTTATACACACACACACACACATATATATATATATATATATATATATATATATATATATATATAAATAAATATACACATACATAAAATATACAAACATATATACATGGGTAAATATATATAAAAAATGTACATACGTGTGTATATATACACACATAAATATACATACATATGTGTGTGTGTGTATATGTGTATATGTGTGTATATATATATATATATATATATATATATATATATATATATATATATATATATATATATATATATTATCACGATTCCCCCTTGAAGCAGTGTGCTCTAAGCGCAAATGCGCGAGCACCTGCTTTTCCGCTGTCGACCGTAGTGACATTGGGACACGTGTGTTTTTGTTTATGTTTGTCATGTCTCCTCCCTGTTCCGTCATTGGCTGGGAATTCACGTGGTCTGTATTGCTCCCAGCTGATAGCAGTTTAAACGCTAATCAGGTCCGCATATATACCGCGCGCTTCCCAGCACACAACGCGGAAGATTAAGTAAGAAGTCGTAAGTAAATGTTTAGCGTTAGTTTAGTTCGCGTCATAGTCATAGTCATAGTCAGTTCGCGCTGGATTCTCCGCTTCCAGTCCCTCGTTCTAGTTCGTGTCTTGTTTTGGTTATCGACATAGATTCCTGCCTAGCCCCGTGTATGCCTGTTTGCCAATCGCCTGACCTCTTGCATGTTTATGGATTACGTTTTGGATCACGTTTTGGATTTGTCTGCCTGCCTGTCTCTTTAAATAAACAACTGTTATCCTGCACTTGCATCCGCTGTATCTCTGCTCCGTCACGATGTGTGACAGAATCTTCCGCCGAAACATGGATGCAGCAGGAGAACGGAGGAGACGCAGAACCCGGAAGTCGACGCCCACCGTCCCTGCTATGGACTCAGTCCACTTCCCACAATGGACAATTATGGAGCTTCCTGATCCATTTGACGGATTTTTCATTTGACAGAGTATTTCCTGGTAGATTGTCAATTCTATTTCTCCAGCCTGTCAGACCCTAAGCCAGAGGAGAAGCACTGGCTCCGATTCATGTGGTCCCGGTTCTTTGGACTGGCCCATCAATGGGTGCAGCTCAAACTGGATAAGCACTGTAGGAACCTGGACAGTGTAGAACAGTTTGTGGGGGAATTCATGATGCGATTTGGGAGTCCGGAGGCAAAGGAGGAGCTAGAACAACTTCTCAGGGGGGTAAGTCTGGAAGGTGAACCTGCCCTGCCTTTTACCCACTATTACAGGCAACTTCATGCAGAGCGCAACTCTGAGATCCAAGTCAAGTCTCACGTCCCTGAGATCCAAGTCAAGTCTCACGTCCCTGAGCTCCAGGTCCAGCCTCCAGTCCCTGAGCTCCAGGTCCAGCCTCCAGTCCCTGAGCTCCAGGTCAAGTCTCACGTCCCTGAGGTCCAAGCCAAGCCTCCAGGCTCTGACGCCCAAGCCAAGCCTCCAGGCTCTGACACCCAAGCCAAGCCTCCAGGCTCTGACGCCCAAGCTCTGCTAATATCTCAGCCTGATCAATGACCAAATGCTGCTCACGCCCAAGATACCGACCCGGTCACCCAAGTTCAACCCACTGACACGCACAGCCAAGTTCTGCTCACACGCCGGTCTGCCGACAAGCCCGGCCAAGTTCCGCCCGCGCCCCCGTCTGCCGACACGCCCGGCCAAGCTCCGCCCGCGCCCCCGTCTGCCGACACGCCCGGCCAAGCTCCGCCCGCGCCCCCGTCTGCCGACACGCCCGGCCAAGCTCCGCCCGCGCCCCCGTCTGCCGACACGCCCAGCCAAGCTCCGCCCGCGCCCCCGTCTGCCGACACGCCCGGCCAAGCTCCGCCCGCGCCCCCGTCTGCCGACACGCCCAGCCAAGCTCCGCCCGCGCCCCCGGCTGCCGACACGCCCGGCCAAGCTCCGCCCGCGCCCCCGTCTGCCGACACGCCCCGCCCATCCAAGCTCCGCCCGCGCCCCCGGCTGCCGACACGCCCAGCCAAGCTCCGCCCGCGCCCCAGTCTGTCGACACGCCCAGCCAAGCTCCGCCCGCGCCCCCGTCTGCCGACACGCCCAGCCAAGCTCCGCTCGCGCCCCAGTCTGCCGACACGGCCAGCCAAGCTCCGCCCGCACCCCAGTCTGCCGACACGGCCAGCCAAGCTCCGCCCAAGTCCAAGGTTCACCTAGTGACCTCAGAGCCTCAGCCTCCCTGTTCAGCTGTGGACATCGCTCAGCCTCCCTGTTCAGCTGTGGACGTCGCTCAGCCTCCCTGCTC